>NW_007736845.1:59482-59846 GCF_000696425.1 Galeopterus variegatus
GTGGGAGGCCCAGAGAGGACCTTGACCAGGGCCGCAGGAACGCCCATAGTGTCCATGGCGGAGGCTTGAGACCCCTTCAGGGCCGGGCAGGGCTGAAAGACGAGGATTGCAGAAGACACGCCCCAGCCCTGTACTGAACGCACAGAGAGGGGAGGGGTCCGGCAAAGGAGGAGGAGTCTCGGAAAAAAAGATGCACCCTCTGGGAGGCCCCATCATGTGCGCACAGAGAGGGGAAACGCCTGGAGAGTGAGGCAGAGACTTACAGATCTCACACACCCTGTTGGGCCAGCAGGACAGGATCCAGCTGCCAGGGCCAGAACTCAAAGCTCACGGAGAACTCCCAGAGCTGCCCAGAGAGGAAACT
>NW_007736846.1:0-1276 GCF_000696425.1 Galeopterus variegatus
CACCTCCTCTTCCTCTCTCTTGCTTCCTCTCGCCATATGATCTGCTTGTACCCACCAGCTGCCTGCCACTTTCCGCCATGAGTAGAAGCAGCCTGAGGCCCACGCCAGATGCAGCTGTCACAGAATCGTAAGCCAAATAAACCTCTTTCCTTTATAAATTACTCAGTCTCAGGTGTTTCAGTTATAGCAACACAAAACGGACTAAAACATGCTATCAAGTGTAGCCTCAGTGGATTGGTGGGAACACAAGCCTGATGAGAGTATATTGAGGAGAAAATAAGTAGTGATAAAATGGAGATGGTTCTACAGAGAATTCAACAAGTTCTGTGGTGAAGAGAAGAGTTTTAAGGACAATAGCTGAAGGTAAATGAATGCTAAAGAGAGGATTCTTTCTTTAAGGTGGAAGATACAAGCATGTCTGTCCACTTATGAGAACAATTCAGTAAAAAGGAAGAAACTGATGATACAAGAAAGAAAGGAAATAAAAGCGAAAAATCTTTGAAAAGACAAAAGTCCTTGGGACCCTGGACACAAATGGAAGGGGTGTCTTTGATAAGGGCAAGTCACTCATCCTTTGCAGGAAAGAGTACAGATCCAAGTGCAGAAAGGGTGGTGAGGCTCAGGACGGGAAGGTAACAGAGTTGCTATTGTACTTATTTTCTATAAGAAAATGAGGCTATGTCATCAACTGAGGCAGGAGGATGTGATATGGCAAGGAGGTGGAGGGAAAGGGAAGAGGCAGGTGGCCAATACATTAGCCACTTAGGAGACGGAAGCAAACTACACAGTATGGTAAGTTTGCCAGAGTCGATTGGCCACTGAGGATTTGTGGAAATGGTTGTGTTATGATAAGATATAATTAATATAAGCCTCACCTTCCAGGAGAAAAAAGTCAAGGACAGAATAAGCAAATAAAATCAAGACATAAATTGAAACATAGCTTTAATGATTAGTTTAAGCCTTTGCCCCAAATAGTTGTCCCATACAGCATGGTGGAGTAGTGTTCATCAAACTCATAGACGAGTATAACGTTTACAAGCACAGCTCTGCCACTATGTAGCTATGTGATCTCAACCTCTATAAATCTCAGTTTTCACACCTCTAAAATGGGGATTATATCTCATTCACAGAGTTGCTGGGAAAATTAAATGTATGCTAAGGTATGTTAAGTACTCACCACAGAGACTGACACATAGTAATGAGCCAATAAATGGTAGCAATTTTTATTTTGTTTATTTTATTATATTTGTATTATTTAATTTTTATTTGAATGAAT
>NW_007736846.1:3169-13694 GCF_000696425.1 Galeopterus variegatus
AAACGGAAAGGACGTTCTTGGGGGGGAGGGGATAGAGGGAGGAGGGAGGGAGGTGTCGGTGCTGGGCCATAATAATCACATACATTGTATATTGACAAAATTAAAATTTAATGAAAAAAAAATAAGTAAATAAAAAATAAAGCTTTTGATGGCTTTCCACTGTGTAAAAAAAAAAAGAAAGAAAGAAAGAAAAGCATAAAGGAAACAAGATTTTCAATACTCAGAGAGTGCTGTGTTAATTTTTTGTCTTTTCCCCATTGTTTTTCTATATGTATGTGTGCATATTTGCACACCTTATACATAATACAAAATTATGGTAATAGTATAAGGACAACTTTGCATTCTTCATTTCTCAATCAACATTATTCTATGGATTTCCCCAAATCCATTCATATTCTCTGATAATACAATTTTTAGTAGGGTGCATAAAATTATTGTGGAGATAGCATAGTTTATTTAATAAATATCCTACTGTTAGATGTTTAGGTTATTTTTTTCAACTTTTCATATTAGAGAAAATTGTATGTTATGTTTGTACAGTCACTTTTTGGGCATCTCTTTTTTCTTTCCTTAGAAATTGAGTTCTGGGTCAAAGGCCCTAAACTGTTTAAATTCTTCTGATAAATATTTACCAAACTATTGATAGTTGATAAACTATTTACCAAAAAATGAGGTCAAAATTGTATCTTATATTCTTTTAATTTATATTTTTGAATATTTACTGCAGGTAAACATGTTATTAGCTAGTTGTATTTTCTTATATTGGAGCTTTGACTTTATGCTTTTATTTTTCTGAAGTAGGTATTTTTCTTATTTGGCTTGTAAGAACTTTTTACTTATGAAAGATTTAATTTTTCAATATTTAAAAAAATTGAGCACCTGCTTTGTGTCCTGGGTAAAGTGCCCTCTTTCACAAAGCTTAGTGATTAGAGATAAAAAGCAAACAAGTAAACAAATAAATAAGTGATATCTAGATAGTGATAAAGGTATGTAAAAATGATACTTAAACTTAGGTGCTCAAGAATACAGTAAGATTCTCCACTTTATCAAATTGTCTTTATTTGGGTCCTACATATTTCTTTTTCTTTAAATATATTTTATAGGTTCTTATTTACACTTGAAATATTGTGAAATTTTATTAATAAAAAATTAATATCTTTCTATGAAGCTAAAAAGTCTTGTCTTGATCATGCTCCTAGCAGAGACTGCTGGTCATCAAAAATTCTGGAGCATAAGTTGTTTTCTAATGGTACTTCATTACAATTTGTATTTGTTAGTAGTTTGACCACAAATTAAAGTTTTAGACTAATTTTAGGAGGAAAGAGTAAGGGCACAAAATGTAAAACTATAGCACCATGTAGGTTTTCTGCAGGAAAAAATCAGGGTGTAGAGACGTTTGGGCATAGTGAATGTGTCTGAAGAGAATCCTTAAGTATAGCCACTAATGCATGTGCAATTTTGGAAGGAAGTCATCTGAGAATATCTTCTTATCTTTTCTTATGACCATTACCTTTGACCAATAACAATCTATCTTAAGGTGTGGATAAAATAGAGGACACACAAGGAGGGTGTGACGGTTAATTTTACGTGTCAACCTAATTGGCTAAGGAATGCTAGACAGCAGGTAAAACATTATTTCTGCATGTGTCTATGAGGGTGTTTTTGGAAGCGATTAGCATTTGAATCAGTACAGTGAGCAAAGAGCCCATCTCATCTATGTGGGCAGCGTCATTCAATCCATTGAGGACCTAAATAGAACAAAAAGGTGGAGGAAGGGTGAATTTCCTCTCTCTTCTTGAGCTGGGAAATCTATCTTCTCTTGCCCTCGACTGGGAGTTACACAATACAGTTCCCTGATTCTCCAACTTGCAGAGGGCATATCACGGGATTTCTTGGCCTCCATGATATGTGAGTCAATTCCCATAATAAATCTCCTATCTGTCTGTCTGTCTAATTACCTACCTACCTACCTACCTACCTATCCATCTATCTGCCATCTCCTATTTGTTCTGTTTCTCTGGAGAATCCTAATGATGGTATATTTTGAGATATGGTATTTAGGAGTAATGAAGAAGGGGGATATAGGTCATGAGCTCTGAGAAAAAGGGGAAAAAGCTAAAAGGTAACTAAAAGAAGTGAATACTTACTCATGTGACCTTCCTTTCCTCTGACTTAACAAGGACATTTCCACACATAGGTACTAGAGAGCTACACCCATACAGAAAATGAGTCTATGAAATAGTCCCCAGATCACCTTGCAGGGAAATAAATAAATAAATAAGGAAGGTGTTTGAAGATTCTCAGGTACTCAGACAATGAATTATATTTTCAACACCATGCAAGGCCTTGATTAAGATCTGTAATCAATTAGAAGGAAGAAGCGAAAGTATAATCAATCTTTGTATCTAATTAGATTTTTATAATGATTAGTGTGGTATTAATAATTTTGTCACAAATGAATAAAGTTTAAACTCATCTGAAGTTTCACTTTTCCACGGGTTATATATGCTGCAGAGAAAAACAAGAGAAGTGTGAGCTGAAGAGATATGTGGTAACTGTTAACAGGATGTAACCCCCAGAGAAGTTCTTGGGACAGAGTTGGGAAGAGGAGTTTGGACAAAGGAATATATTTCACCATTCCTGGAGAAGAAGTAATTGTGGACTACCAAACACTTAGCAAAAACACTAACTCCAAACTGAGTCTTATCAACCACATGATCAATCACTTGTTCTTCTGAGAGCAGGGAGAGGAATCCAGGTTATACAGTTTGATAGACCTTCTCAACAGATTTCCCACCTTCATGCTTCATGAGTGTTCTCCTCCCCACATACCACTCAGAAAGAAGTTATGGGGAATGCTTCCCCCTTCCCAGGACTCCAAAACCTCTCATTATGAACATCAGATAAATTATCTTTTTTTCAGGGAGATGTCTTTCAGAGACAACATCCTCAAAACTGCTTTTACCAAAAGAATTCTTATTTATTAAGCAATTTTTAATATAAACAACTACTATGACATTGAAAAATACAAAATAATGAGTTTTGCTGAATTATATGTGTGTTTGTGTATTTATAGATATTAAAGTTCATATTTCATGATTTGAATTTTAACTCTGATGAGCTTAATCTAATTCTAAAGTGCACTGTGGTATATACAAGTGGTCTTCAAAAAGCTCATGGAAAGATTTATATTATCTTTTAATTTTATTTTTCCTTGAACTTTTTGAAGTACTCTCATGTATTAGGGTGTATTAGTTTGTTTTCTGTTGCTTATAACAGAATACCTGAAACTGGGTAATTTATAAAGAAAAGAAATTTATTTCTTATGGTTTTGTGTAGAGGGTTAGAAATCTTTATTTTCAGTTGATTTTTAGAATAGAGTTTTTAGGTAATGCATCTATGGGGCAAAAGCCCTTGGTTAAAGGGCAAAAGCCCACAGATAGTGAGGCAACAGCCTATCTAATCAACTCTAATCACTGTTTAAGTATGGGATTGTATACTTTAATGATTTTAGAGGTAACAGGTGGTTGGCATACCAATCCTGTTAAGAGACTTTAAAGAATTTCTGTAGGGAAAAATGTGAAAAAATGTTTGCTAAGGGCAAGCTGTCTGTTGGTGGAAACTTTGGAGACAATTATACTTAGATTTAATCATAAGAATGTAACTTTTGCTTAAATCATTTAAGGAGAGGTTTTATTTCAGATAATGATCACAGTTTGACCAACTTAGCTCTTCACAAATTGTACTTTGGAATGTCACATTGTTAATTTTACTGATGTTACTAGTTTCCATTGTTTAAGCTATATTTAGCCATAGATAACTTTTGTCACACTGCCCATGTCTTTATGTCCTTTTGAAATGATTAAATCAACAGATTTTTCTTGTGAAACTTCCTTGTCTTTACAATAAAGAACAGAAGCTAACTTTGAATCAAGGCTGTTCCCAGTTTTCTCCTTCTAACAGAGGAGTTGCTGAGGAGCAGTCCCTTTGGGCTTCTCATTGCATTCATATTGCTTTGAGTAATCTTTTTCTTGTCTCCATTACCCAGACAGAAGTGTAACAGTTTTAGAGGCTGGAGAGTCCAAGGTCGAGGGGCACTTCTGGTGAGGATCTTCTTCTTGGTGGGGACTCTCTACAGACTTCTGTGGCAATGCAGGGTATTACATAGCAAGAGGCTGAGCAAGACTGCACTAATGTGTTCTCATTATAAAGCCACCAGTCCACACCCATGATAACCCATTAATCCATGAATCCATTTGGATTAATCCATTCATGAGGACAGGGCCCTCAGGATCTAATCAACTCCTAAAGGTCCCACCTTTCTAATACCATATTGGGGACTAAGCTCCAACATGAGCTTTGGAGAAGACAGATATTCAACCCATATAGGTATTCAATAAATTGTGCAGAATTAATCTATTTAACATTTTATGATGACTGTAATAATGATGATGACAGTGATAGCAATGATGATTTCTATTTGCAAAGTTACCACTTATTATACTAGTAGTGACTGCTACTGTGCTAAACACAACCTGAACAGCTTATGTCATTTAATCTATTGAACAATCCAATTTGGAAGGCACTATGTGAAGCATGACCAAAGCCACAAGAGAGCTGAAATATATTAATCAGCATGTTTAGAGAAGCTCATGTCCTCAAACACTACACAATATTTTTTTTATCAAAAATTTGTTTTTAGACAACAAAGCATTAAGCATACTTTGGTGCTATTCATTGTCTGTGAGGTTCTCTGTGCACAGTAATTCACATCTTGTTTCCTGAGACACCAAAATGTCAAGAATGCTTGTTGTAAGCTCAGGCCCAGGCCCAAAGTGCTGTAAGATGTGGGTAAATATTTTTCCTCCTACCTCCTCCAAGGAACCAAACAACTGGAATTCTGCATTGGGAAATCATGGAGTACGAAAACATAGATTTACTATGTTTTATAATTTATTCATTTATTGATTTACTTTTGAATAAAGACTTTATTTTCTTAGAACAGTTTTAGTTTCACAGCAAAATGAGAAGAAAGTAGAGAGATTCCTCATATACCCCCTAACCCCCACAAGTGTGGCTACTACCCACTGTCAGTGTTCCCCATGAGAGTGGTAAATTTGATACAATTGATGAACCTGCATTGACACATTATTGTTACACAAAGTCTGTGGTTCACATTAGGGTTCACTCTTAGTGTTGTACATTTATAATGGCACATATCCCACCATTCAGCGTCATACAGAGTAGTTTCACTCACTTAAAAATTCTCTGTGCTCTACCTATTGGTCTCTACCTCCCCCAACTCCTGGAAGCTTTTTTCTCTGTCCATGGTTTTGCTTTTTCTAGACTATCATATAGTTTGAATCACATAGTATGTAGCCTTTTCAGATTGGATTCTTTCGCTTGGTAATATGCACTTATATTTTCTCCATGTCTTTTCATGGCTTGATAGCTTATTTCTGTTTAGTGCCGAAAAATGTTCCATTGTTTGGACAGACCACAGTTTATTTATCCATTCACCTACTGAAGAAAATCTTGGTTGCTTCCAAATTTTGGCAATTATGAATAGAGCTGCTATAAACATACACATGCAGGTTTTTGTGTGGACATAAGTTTTCAGCATCCTTAAGTAAATATCAAAGAATGTCATAGCTGGATCATACGGTATGCGTATGTTTAATTTTGTAGGAAACTGACAAACTATCTTCTAAAGAGGCTGTACCCTTTGGATTCCCACTGACAATGAATGAGAAAGTTCTTGTTCCACATCTTTGACATTATGTGGTTTGTAAGTGTTCTGGGTATGACCATTCTAACATGTCTTTAATGGTATCTCATTACTGTTTTAATTTTCATTTTCCTAATGACATATGATAGGGAGCATCTTTTTATATGCTTAGTTACTGCTTGTATATCTTCTTTTAAATTTATTTTTAATGTTTTACACTTTTTTCAAATGTTAGAATTTTTTTAAAGAAGTGACCTTAGGAAATCTCCCTTAAAGAATTTCTAGGTCTGTAAAGCTAAAAGTTGAAAGTAGGGCTTCCATGCACACTTATATAAAGGACATGGGAGAGTCACCAGGGTCACACTCTGAGCTGGAGCTCAGGCAGTATTAGTCTGGAGTAAGGGGCCACCTTTTCCTTGGTACTAAGGCATTGTATGCACTTAACCATCTTCCCAGAGACAGCTTCTTTTCTAAAGACAGTGTATCAAGCTCATAGTGGACTTGGTTGTGGACCTCTAGCATGAAGTAAGTGATATCTAGAGGGAATCCAGGACAGCAGTCATAAATGATACATAGATTCCAGAGTCTCCACACTGGGGCTGTTGATTTGCTTTTCTGAGAAAAAATTTAAGGGGAAAAATGTTTAAAATGTTTTGGCACTGTTTGTTCCCTTTGTTTTAAAATAATCTCATTTAAATATGCCTTAGGGGAAAAAAAACCAGTCAAGTGCCAATGTTCAGAATGAATAAAGACTTTTCAGATGAGGCAACACAATCTCAAGGCAAAAGATTACTTTTATCTCTAAGTAAAGCTACATAGCACTTATTAAAATCTTTTAAAAATCCTCAGGTAAAAAGTTACAAAGCAGTGAGCAAACTTTCAGGTTTAAGGGAAGTTAATGAAAGTTGAATAGATATAATTTTAAATAAGAATTCTATCTGGGTCTCAATTATATACCGAAACATAATTCTTGTAGAGTATATACCTCAGCCATGCTGAAGTAGATAATTAAGAAATTACATAAAATATATGAAATAATGTTTTCTGACGTTGAATAACAAGCAGTATAAGTGGTTTATTCTCTGAAAAAGAAGAGAATAAAGGAGGTGAGTCCTACAATTGCTTACTTTTTGGAAGCAATTGTCAGGTCACAGGGGAGAGATGGGACACCCCAATAGAGGACCCCAACAGTTTTGCTGAGTTGAGGAAATAGGAGTCGAAAGTCAGGGAGGCCAAAGCAACTAGAATTTGGGAAGCAGAATCCCAAACAGGAGAGAGCTACAGAAAGGGAAAGAGTTCTGAAGGTATAAAGAAAGTTTCCCTCAAGTCTTTGACTAAGTAATAATTATGCCTATATAAGAAGAATCTACAGGAAGCTAGACAAAGAAACTTGGAAAGCAATAGCCAAAATTATTCAGTAGTTCAACCAGGCTGGGGATAGTTTATGCTCTCGCTATCCCAAGTGAAAAGACCACAGTATACAGAGCATTGGGAAAAGTCCTCAGAAGGATACTCGTATCATCCTTGAGTAAGATTTAGTTAGTCCTAGATGAAAGAAAGCTCTAGTCTCTTCCTAAAAAAAGCTTAACATTAAAGCTGAAAAGGATCAAATTGATTCCAACTAACTTAATTTCATGCCAAAGTTTAACACTAGATTAACAGAATCCAGCAAAATACAGAAAACAACAATGAAGAATTTACAGTATCTAGAATAAACAGAAAGTTATCAAGAAGCAGGAAAATATGACCCATAACTAGCAGAAAACTCAGTCAATACAAACAGACCCCAAAATGACAGAGACAATTTAAACAACTATTATAAATATGGTCCATATATTCAAGAAGAAATAGAAAACCAGGAAAATTATATATGACCCAAATGAAATTTCTATGAAGAAAAACACAAGAACTAAAATAATAATAATAAAAAAAACATAAAAATAGTGGATGGCATAACAGCAAATTAGAATAACTGCAGAAGAAAGGATAAGCAAACTTAAAAATATATTCATATAAACTATAAAACCCACAGAACAGAACAAATAAGAAACTAAAATAAACAAACAGATCATCAGTGACCTGTGAAACAATATCAAACAACCTAATGTTTTGGAGTCTCAGAAAAGAAAGAGAGACAAGGTAAGAAAACAATATATTTGGAGGAGTAATGGCCAAAATGTTTCTAAATGTGGTGGAAACTATAAATCCACAAAACAAAGAAACTGAAGTAAACACCCCGACAAAAGATACCAAGGCATATCATAATCAAATTACCAAAAACAAATAAAAACATCTTTAAAACAGCCAGAGGAAAAAAAGACATATGTATAAAGAAATAAAAATAAAAATATACCCAGCTTCCTGTTAGAAACTTTGCAAGACAGAAAAACTATAACAATGTATTTAAGTATTGTAAAAAACAAAACAAATAACCCTGCCACTGTAAAATACTATACCTAGCACACAAACCTTTCTAAGATAAAAGCAAAATAAAGATTCTTTCTGGAAATCGATAGCTGAGAGTATATATTGCCACCAGATCCACAATATAAGACATGTTAAATCAGTTCTTCAGACAGAAAGAACATGATAGCAGATGGAAATTTAGATCTTCCCACAAAAATGAATAGTCATATAAATGGCTACTATTTTCCACGAATTAGTAAGACATATTTTTCTCATTTTTAATCTTTAAAAAAAAAATAGTTGACTGTCAAAAACAGTGATAATAGCAATGTATCTTTGGGTGGGGAGAGGAGACCAATGATTTGGTCTTGGTCTAAGCAATGGTAAATCCATACTTAGTTATAAACAGTCCAGTTGGGAATACAGCAGAATTAGGAACCTAAACAGAATGGTCTCAGGGAAGCCAACCATATAAAGGGTGGAGGGACAAGGAGTGTTATTATATTGTCACCTTCTAGTCTGCATCCACTACCTACTCATTATCTCACTGTTCAGTGTGTAAGAAAATGACACAGAGATAACATTACTTTGACTCCAAAGCATTTAATATTAATGATGACATTACATTTAAAAAAAATGAGCCATGACTTGTAAAGTTCACAAAGATGTAGGTATGTATTTCAGTATTAACTACTGAGAGGCATATTTAAAAATGTTACCTCATTTTTCACAATAATAGACTGAAATTTTACACCAGAACGGGAGATACACTTTGTGTGAAGGGTTAGATGTCCACCGAGCAAATTTTCTGTTTCTAAAACTAAAAAGGAGGAAAAAAATCTCCAATGTGTAAGAACAAATTAAAATAACCAGTTGGATAATTCAAACTGTGATTAATTGAGAGGCTTATATCCTTAGAAGCATAAGAAACTGCATTAAACTCCTATAGATATTACCCCGAACCTGTAATTATATCAGCATATTTTTGCTTTCTTTTAGGGATCATCACAGCATGAAAGAAAGAAGGAGTGGAGTAGGAAATACAGTATTCATTACATGATTCAGAATGGCTAACCGTAGAGTAAACAAATGGACTATCAGAAAGACGTTCAGATATGAACTTTTCCCCTTTATAATTATGTGGTCTTAGAATCCCATGAAAGACAATGTGACAGATGTAGCCAAGAAGAGTACTTGGCCAAGCATAAATCCTCTTAATAAAATAAAAAAATATTTGAAAACAAAAGCAGAAAAACCTCATAACAAGGATTTTAGTCCTTGACTTTACATTTCTGCTTCATTATGAAAACAACCTTGGACCTAATCATATCAAAACCTTATAAGATTCCCTACCATCAAAGGTATTTACATAAAATAATAACAATATAAAACACCAAAGCTCTATTCCAGGCCAAAACCAATATGCAATTCTAATCTCCCTAGTTTTATAAACAAGTCTGAATAAAGGTCATACCTAAGGTTTAAAATATACTTTCCACAGCACATTGAAAAAAGAATTAGCATATAATGCCACACTTTGGGGGAGATTATAAGAAATTATATTTATATATCAATTGGTATAACACATACATAAAACCTTAGTTCAGATTCTCCCTAAGGAATTTAATTATTTTTCGTAACCTTCCCAGTACAGATTAGAGTTGTTATTTTTATTTGCATACGAGAGAGTAAAACAGAGAAGTTAAGCAGTTTTTCCAGAGCTATCCAATAAGCCATAATCACAGTTATTGATTAATTGAGTGGTTACTATATATATGTGTGTATTTGAATATATGCATATAAATGTGTATATATATTATGTATATATATAGTACTGCAAATATAATAGCTATATTTTATGTATATATGTACATATTTATGTATTAATGGGAGTGTATATTTATATAATGTCAAGATCTAGGGAATTGCAATTTATTAATCAAATTATTAAAATTAGGAAGGTTTTACCTGGACTCGAATAGTAAAGCATTAATATTCTCTCATCCATCTCAATTAAGTTCTTACCGAATCAGAATCACAAAAGAAAATGCATCATAAGTTATAGCACTATGGATGTGAAACCTCTAACGCTATAAAGAACACAAATCCAACGGGTTTACAATCCTGGGCATTACGCTTTGCTTTTTCTTCAAATCGTATAAATCTTTTGCCTTTTACAATCCTGGGCATGTACTTAGAATGTGGTAATAGGTATTTGAATAAGTGAATACAAAGTTAATAAACAAAAATCAGTTATATTTCTATATACCAGAAGCAAACAAATGGGGAGTGAAAGTCAGAAAGAAACTATTCTGTTCATAATAGTAACCAAAAGCATAAAATACTTAAGAATAATTTTAACCAAAGCTATCTAATATCCCTACACTGAAA
>NW_007736846.1:14587-15794 GCF_000696425.1 Galeopterus variegatus
AAAAGCATAAAATACTTAAGAATAATTTTAACCAAAGCTATCTAATATCCCTACACTGAAAATGATAAAACTTTGCTAAGAAATAGCAAAAACTGCTAAGAAATATAAATAGGTAAGTCACATATTGTGAAAAAGATTGCACAGATATATGTAACAAAATACTATATCCAAAATATGTAAATTATTCTTAAAACTAAAATAAATAAATAAATATTCAGACACACGGAGACACACGTATTTCATAAGGAGGACTTATAGATTGCCTGTAAATACTTGAAGCACTGAGCATTACTAATCATAACAGAAATGCAAATTAAGATCACTAGAATGGCTGAAACAAAAAACAAGTGAAGATATCAAATGTTTATGAACATATGACCTGCAACTCTCTGAAACATTGCAGGTGGGAGTGTAAAATCTTAAAACCACTTTGGAGAGCTGCCTGTCACTTATTTCTAATATTAAACATTCACCTACTTTATAATCCAGCAGTTCTACTCAAGAAAAACTAAAACATGTATCCAAAGAAAAACATGCCCAAATTATCTGCCAAAGAGAAATAAAAATACATGTCCCCCAAATGACCTGTATGGTACTTTTTAAAGCTGCTTTATTCAGTAGTCAGAAATTGGAAATAACAGAATGTCCATCAGCAAGAGAGTGAATAAATAAATAGGGTTATATTCATATCCTGGTATATAACATAACAATAAAAAGGAGTAAACTACTGATACATGCAATAAGATGGAGGAATCCTACAGTCGTGCTGAGCTGAAGAAGTTGAACACAAATTAGTATTTACTGTATGATTCCATTTACAGGAATTTCTACAAAAGGCAAAACTAAATGTTGGTGCAAATAATGGGAACAGTAGTTGCCTTAGAGATTGACTGGGAAGGCGCAGAAGGTAAGGAAAGTGTTTTTTGTCTTGATAAGGGTGTGGATTACTTACTTGTACGTGTTTGTTAAAAACTCACAGAATTTAACACTTCGGGTTCTTGTATTTTACTGTAAATAAATTTATCTCAAAAAATAACTAAACAAAACAAAAAACAGAAATCTTAAAAATATAAACAATTAAATTAATACAAGTTTATTTAATGAAAGAGTTAAACTTCCCAAGTCTTTCCTTGGGCATTTTTCTTAAATAATTGCTAAGTAAACTACCATTAACTATTGGATGTGTATTTTTCTGAGACTTTTTTTT
>NW_007736846.1:16814-18537 GCF_000696425.1 Galeopterus variegatus
TTTTTTTTCAATTTTCTATGTATATGTATGATAATAATTTATTGAAATGGCATCATTTTCTACAAAATTTACTTCAACTGGTATCGACTCAACAGTAGATAATACTTTCATTTTTGAAATGGCTAATTATTTTAAATAGCTGAAAAATACTGCATAATACAGATATGCCATAATTTGGCTATTTTATTTTTATTAGATGCTTAAATTGTCTTCAATATTTTAGTTTGCATAAACGATTTACACTAACAATTTTGCACATTTGAATTCCTAAAAATGAAATGCTAGGTCATGAGTATGCATATTTTAAATTGTGATAACCTTTTGCTTATTGTCCACCAACTTTTACACCCACCACTGGAATAGGATTATATCCTTTCTCATGCAGTTGACACATGTGGTGTTATGAGTAAAATCTATATACTTCTCAGTGAAGAAAAAGGAATGATAAAGACTCTACAAAAAGGTACATGGAATGAGTTGGAATAATAAACACTTGTTTTAAACCCCTTCCTAATATTTAAACAACCTTCTTACAAAATAATTTCCAGTCTTAATACTTAGGAATAGTCCTTTTATAAAAGACAGATGAAGATTCATCCTTAAAAAAATTGTGTCACAAGTTCTCTCAATGATATATTCTAATTACTCTGTGCCTTATACATGTCATAATTCTTCCCAACTTGCTGTGTTTCAGTAAAATTTGCACATACTGCTTCTGATATCAGTAATTATACATTAAAAAGAAGACTGAAATCAGTTGCTATTGGTTTGAAAAGGATTTGTATTTATAATATATTTTCCTATATCCCCACAACCAGCTCTTAATTTATTAGGAATGTGTGAATGGTAACTTCTTCATTTGATTTGTTCACTTTAATTATGTATAAATAATTTAGCATGCAGGCTTCCAAACACATACAGCCAGTCCCCATCTTCTGTGTATTCAATTTTCATATAAGCCAAAGCTTTAAACCTTACAGTGNCCAGTCCCCATCTTCTGTGTATTCAATTTTCATATAAGCCAAAGCTTTAAACCTTACAGTGTTATCCTTTAATTCCATTTCATGTTCAAAATATGGTCTTTTTAGTTAGTTAGCTAATGAAAGACCATTTCAAACTGATGTCTCAGGGCATTTTATACAGTGCCTTCCACAGTGTTTCATCTTGATTACTTCACAACCTTCCTATTACAGGACCCCCACCCCTCCATCTTCATGGACTTCTCCCAAATTCTATGGCACTATGATATGTGGATTTCTCATCCTACCTTTCTGAAACCTCCCCTAATTCTCATTTCTGCTCTCATCATGTGTGGTCATTACCTGTTTCAAGAGATCTATGCTTTTTTCTATATAATCTTCCCTTTAAGAATGTATTTATATCTTCAAAATATCATTTTCCTACATGGTATTTCAAATATACACTTGCTATGATGTCCCATTTTAAAATTTGTCAGGTCCGCCGCTGGCCGACCCGAACAGCCCTAGCCTCGTTCCTTTCGGTGGGCGAGCGAATGGCCCAGATTTCTCTTTCCCTCCTGTCCCCTTTGGAAGGAGATGGGGGAAGAGTGCCGTGAAGAGAGGTGAGCACACCTGCCGGCCCCAAACAGCCCAGTTAAAAGACACTCAGACGCGGTGGGGGTTCTGTTGAGCAGCAGTTCCTTTTATTATCACACAAGCACTTGCTTTTAAAGGCAAATGGGGAAGGCAGGTTTTTACATCCT
>NW_007736846.1:20142-21157 GCF_000696425.1 Galeopterus variegatus
AGTGAATCACAAAGAATGCCCCACTTCTAGTTAGCTTGCCTCTCATGCCAAAATCCTTCCACCAGAGCACACCTGGGACCTTCTCCCTCTCTTTTTGTATTCACCCTAAAGCTTTTCCACTCCCTCATCTACCTTGGATCCTCTGCCAAATGCAAGTCATAGTGCCTGACTCCCTTGCTTTAGTGGAGAAAGATCTTTATTTGCATAATATGAAATAATTTGTTTTTGACATTCATTGAAGAGCAATTGAAATCCCTCATAAGTAATGGCAACTTTATCTGTATTTACCTTATCTAGAGTATTCTAAGTCAGTCTGGGCTGCTTTTACAAATTACAATAGGCTGGGTGGCTTAAGCCACAAATATTTATTCTTCACAGTTCTGGAGGATAGAATGCCCAAAATCAAGGCACTAGCAGATAAGGTGTCTGATGAGGGCCCACTTCCTGGTTGGCAGATGGCCATCTTCTTCTTGTGTCCTCACCAGGGGGGTAACTTCGCAGAGAGCAATCTGGGGCCTCTTTTATAAAGGNACCCATCCTTTCCTCCTCCCAATTCTAGAAGTCCTTTCTGTAGTAGCTAGGTTCTTCATGACCTTCTATGAAGCAAAGCATCATCTGGCTCCTGTGGTCACTGAAGCATGTGTGAACAGTTTCTCATAATCCAGGTTCACCTCATTTATTTTTAGAGATGCTTAGACTGCCTGCTTCTTTAGTAGAAGTCCGGGACACTATGAGCACCTTACTTATTTTTCAATATGTTGTTATCATTAGCCTCTCAGGTGAGTGGTCCCGAACCTTAAAAAGAAGTAATTGATGTTGTGTTTACCTACCATCTTCTGACAAGTGGAGTTAAAAATGCTTCTTCACTGAAGAAACTAGCCTGCTTGAATTTAGTTACTGAATGACTATTCTAACAAATACTCTTGTGAGACTGAATACACACATGAGCAGTGGCCAGACCATATATGACAACAGAACTCTGACCCACAACCTCTGCAGCAACCAGTCCAGCAAG
>NW_007736846.1:22618-26684 GCF_000696425.1 Galeopterus variegatus
GTTGTCAGCACCACGCTCAGCCAGTGCGCAAACCGGCCATCCCTATATGGGATCCGAACCCAGGGCCTTAGTGTTATCAGTACCGCCCTCTCCCGAGTGAGCCATGGGCCGGCCCGAATGACTACAGTACTTTAAATTAGAAAGAGGAGAATGGACACAGCTTCATAGATCACTACCAGCAAGTTTAACAACATTTATCTCATTATCAGTCCTTGTCTTTAAAGGTTTCCAGAATTTTCCAGGTCCCAAGGCTGGAAACACACACTTTTTCCTTCTAAGTGTTCAATTCTGAAATCACAGAACCACTCTAGGCCTGAGGAAAGCTGCAATCAATACCCTTTTCAATCTGCACTTTCAGTGAATACAATTCAGCAAGGGTACACAAGTAAAGCATTTTCTGATCCAAAAACAATAGGAACACAGAGCTATAATGCTGTATCTATGTCTCCACTGGTATCCTGAAAGAGCAATTTAATTTTGCAGCCAGCCATGTGTAATTCGAGTGTGACACATTAACAAATGGATGGCCAGTCCATCTTCCTGGCTTTCTGTCAGGATCTAGCTCTCTTGATGCCTTTGGGCATGTCAGAGGGAGCTTCAGCCCATTCAAAGCTGCATCTGAAGGAATTAGGGGACATAAATGTGGACTGATGAGGACAGCAGCTGTGAGACAGGAAAATTAATAGTCTCATAGAAAACAATATGCAAGGTAGTAACAAATCAGGGGGAAATTGACATTTTACTTAGTTCCCCAGAACTATTTTAAATATAACATAGAGTATTTAAATTATCATGGAGTTTATTGAACCTATTTAACATCTGCCAGAATTTAAAAATAAGTGAATCAAATGGAATGCCAAACTGTAATTGGATTTCTAGTGTATGAATTCTGTATAACATTGGGTTGCCCTGGGAACATTAGACTGCATGTAATTAACCTGAGCTTGTCCAGAGAGAAGCTAAAGAGAGAGTAGAGAGAACATGTCACTAGGGTTGCTTACGGTATACATTGGCATTCAAGCTCTTCTCAAAGTAGAAATCCATTGTAACCAGGATGCAAGCAGGACACAGTTCTTCACACCGCATATGGGTGGTTACAGCCTCCTTCTAGCCTCCGCTTGCCCATGTGCAAGAATCAGTAATTCAGCAGGGATTTCTTAAGTTGGAAAAGAACAAACAGAGATGAGGACCAGGCTACAGCAGGACTTACCCTTGACCACACTGGTCAGGGCTTATCGCTAGTTTGTCAATGATATTCGTCTGTTGGCATTAGGATAATGTCGGGCCTTAAAAACTAATGCCACATTAAGTGACATTACTAGTGGAGCCATTATGGGCCCACAAGGGCATATTAATGTGGGAGCCTAAGATGGCACCGGGAGGAAGTAGGGTGGGGGTGTCTGCGGGAACCTTGCCTTAGCCCTTATTGGCCAAATATGCACTTCTGCGCTCGTGAACACTGCATGATTGCAATAGCTAGGCATTGAAACAGGATGCATGCTCTTGTAACCTTTAAGATGATTGGAGGATGTAAAAACCTGCCTTCCCCATTTGCCTTTAAAAGCAAGTGCTTGTGTGATAAGAAACGGAACTGCTTGACAGAACCCCCGCTGCGTCTGAGTGTCCTTTGAACTGGGCTGGTTTGGGGCCGGCGGTGTGCTCACCTCTCTTCACGGCCCGTCTCCTTCCAAAAGGGGACTGGAGGGAAAGAGGAATCCCGGGCCGTTCACTCGCCCACCAAAAGGAACGAGGCTAGGGCTGTTCGAGTTGGCCGGCGACGGACCCGACAGAGTGGTGCCCCGTGTGAGGCGTTTTTTAAAACTCGTGGGTGAAAGGCGAGCGAGTGAGGCCCCCGGCTGCTCAGTCCTGAAAGAAGGTCGACGAAGGGTGATCAACCAGCGGAGTGGCCCCCGCAACTGCGGTAGTCGCCATGAAGTAATCCCCCTGCGTGTCAGGGTGAGTACCATAACAGGGGGAAGTCCCTGCACTTCTCGGCCCTGTTGCTCCCTTTGTCCCTTCCTCATGGGGCAACATGGGAGGATGTGTGGAAAGAGTGACAAGACAGCCTGCAAGGCTCTAAAGTACATGTTAAAAAACAGAGGTCTAGAAATATCTGACTCCACGGCCACCAATGCCTGGTGTCATGTGGTGCAGGTAGCCCCTTGGGCACCTTCTTCCAACTTGTTCTTGTATGAGACTTGGGACCGGGTTCAGACCCTGGCCAGAAAGAATGAGATTAGTCACGGGCTAGACCCCCCTTAGGGTTCTACCCAACCATCTCTGCCCTAAAGCTTTGCTTCCGTCCCGAGCATCAGGAAGGGGCAGAAAGGGATTGGGTGCAGTTCGATGAGGAGAGAAAAAAGGAAACAAAGCTGCCAATGCAAGGCCCTGAGCCATTGAGTGATACCTATGCCCCTACCCTGTGCCTTCCTCTCCTGGCATATTCACCCCACCAAAGTTTAGCTGAAGGAGAAAAAGCAGCACCTGAAGAAGTGGAGGAGGCTAGCCCACCTTTAAAAACACCCCTGGCAGAGCCGCAGGTTTTTCCTGTCATGGCTCGCTGGAAACCCCCCGCCGTCCGCAGCCCGTGGGGGGAAGCGGCCCCTCAGGCCTATCTGGTCAACGTTGCCCCTGGTGGAAATAGGCCGGCCACTTGGTACCCATGGGGTGCTCATGACCTTCATGGGTGGTGGCAAATCCGGGGCTGCTGTAATTATTTACAACCCCCCACGCACCACATCACAGGCGGCCCCTGCTACTCATTTTCACCCCTGTGATGGGTCGGCACAATACAAAGAGCTGCTCNACAAGGGCGTATTAAAGTGGCAGCCTAAGATGGCGATGAGAGGAAGAAGGGTGGGGGTGTCTGCGGGAACCTTGCCTTAGCCCTTATTGGCCAAATATGCACTTCTGCGCTCGTGAACACTGCATGATTGCAATAGCTAGGCATTGAAACAGGATGCATGCTCTTGTAACCTTTAAGATGATTGGAGGATGTAAAAACCTGCCTTCCCCATTTGCCTTTAAAAGCAAGTGCTTGTGTGATAAGAAACGGAACTGCTTGACAGAACCCCCGCTGCGTCTGAGTGTCCTTTGAACTGGGCTGGTTTGGGGCCGGCGGTGTGCTCACCTCTCTTCACGGCCCGTCTCCTTCCAAAAGGGGACTGGAGGGAAAGAGGAATCCCGGGCCGTTCACTCGCCCACCAAAAGGAACGAGGCTAGGGCTGTTCGAGTTGGCCGGCGACGGACCCGACAGAGTGGTGCCCCGTGTGAGGCGTTTTTTAAAACTCGTGGGTGAAAGGCGAGCGAGTGAGGCCCCCGGCTGCTCAGTCCTGAAAGAAGGTCGACGAAGGGTGATCAACCAGCGGAGTGGCCCCCGCAACTGCGGTAGTCGCCATGAAGTAATCCCCCTGCGTGTCAGGGTGAGTACCATAACAGGGGGAAGTCCCTGCACTTCTCGGCCCTGTTGCTCCCTTTGTCCCTTCCTCATGGGGCAACATGGGAGGATGTGTGGAAAGAGTGACAAGACAGCCTGCAAGGCTCTAAAGTACATGTTAAAAAACAGAGGTCTAGAAATATCTGACTCCACGGCCACCAATGCCTGGTGTCATGTGGTGCAGGTAGCCCCTTGGGCACCTTCTTCCAACTTGTTCTTGTATGAGACTTGGGACCGGGTTCAGACCCTGGCCAGAAAGAATGAGATTAGTCACGGGCTAGACCCCCCTTAGGGTTCTACCCAACCATCTCTGCCCTAAAGCTTTGCTTCCGTCCCGAGCATCAGGAAGGGGCAGAAAGGGATTGGGTGCAGTTCGATGAGGAGAGAAAAAAGGAAACAAAGCTGCCAATGCAAGGCCCTGAGCCATTGAGTGATACCTATGCCCCTACCCTGTGCCTTCCTCTCCTGGCATATTCACCCCACCAAAGTTTAGCTGAAGGAGAAAAAGCAGCACCTGAAGAAGTGGAGGAGGCTAGAAAAACATCCCCGGCAGAGTCACAGGTTTTTCCTGCTATGGCTCACTGGGAACCTCCAGCCATCCGCAGCCTGTGGAAAATGCTCTGTAAGGCT
>NW_007736846.1:27684-29053 GCF_000696425.1 Galeopterus variegatus
TACTCCTTGCCCTGCAAAAGGTGCCAGACCCCATTAACCTTTTTACAGACAGCTTATATGTGGTCAATCTTCTCCCTGGGCTTCCGGGAGCCCACATTCGCTTAGATTGTAATCCCATCTCCTCCCTTATGATACAAGTAAGGAGTACCTTACAAGGCTGCAATAACCCTATTTTTGTTCAACACCTTCAGGGTCATCAAGGAATGCCAGGATTTCTAGCCACTGAAAATGCCCAGGCAGACACTCTTGCCTCTCAGGGCCCTAAAATATATACAATAGATAGTGCCAGCCAACTGCACACTTTAACTCATGTAAACTGGTGAGGTCTACATGCCAGGTTTCCAAATATACCTATTTCACAGCTAAAAAGGATTGTACACACATGCAAGTCATGCCTTCCTTATCTGCAAGTACCCCCCTTCCAACCGCCAGGGGTCAATCTTAGGGGACTCAAGCCTAATGTGCTGGGGCAAACTGATGTAACTCACTTCCCGTCTTTTGGGAAACTCAAATATGTTTTTGTGTCCATTGGCACCTATTCACACGCATGTTGGGCCACAGCACACGCAGGTGGAGCTGCCAAGCATGCAAAAAATCACCCGCTGCAGTGTTTTGCCACCTTAGGGCTGCCAGCACAAATTAAAACAGATAATGGGCCTTGTTTTTCTAGCAAAGCCTTACAAGAATTCTTTTTTTTTTTTTGTCCTTTTTGAGACCGGCTGCACCGCGCTCAGCTAGTGAGCGCACCGGTCATCCTTATATAGGATCCAAACCCACAGTGGGAGCACTGCTGCGCTCCCAGCACCGCACTCTCCTGAGTGCGCCACGGGCTCGGCCCTACAAGAATTCTTAATACAATGGAAAATTAAACATACTACAGGAATTCCCTATAACCCCCAAGGACAAGCCATTGTTGAACGGCATCACCAATGCCTAAAAAATCATTTATTAAAACGAAAAGGGAGAATCACCAGCCCTCATCAGCAGTTGGGACAGGCACTCCTAACTTTAAACATCCTAAATTTTTCCAAAAATGAACCCCTGTCTGCCTTCCAGAAAGGAAGCAGCTCAACCACTACGCCCAGAAGTCCAAGTGTGGTGGAAAGACCCCTTAACAGGCCAGTGGAGGGGCCCTGCCTGTTGCTAACTATGGGTCAAGGGTTTGGTTGTGTCTTCCCCCTCAGTGATTCAACCCCTATATGGGTCCCAGCCAAAAATCTTAAGAACTTGCCAGACATCCACAGTACTGAGGACCCTGAGGAGTTTATTGTTTGTATGTTTCAGACATGCATTATGAACACTTTGTGGATGCTCCAAGTGGCCGCCCTCTTCGAGTCAACAAGGACAAGGGCCTCTGCCACCGGGAAAA
>NW_007736846.1:29799-51711 GCF_000696425.1 Galeopterus variegatus
AAAAAAAAAAAAAAAAAAAAAAAAAAAAAAAAAAAAAAAAAAAAAAGAAAATAATAGTAATTGGTTCCAAAGCTGGCTTTCAAGTTCCCCATGGCTCACCACCCTGCTGTCTTCCCTGCCAGGCCCCGTAGCCATTTTCATCTTGGGGCCTTACGCCATTTGCCAGATTGTGTCCCTTATAAGGCACAACACCACTTCTCTCGTAATGCTCACCCAGGTGGTAGAGGAGGTGGCCCATAATGAAAGCCCTGACAGCCCTTGGGTCAATATGTCCCTTTAAAAAATCAATGCCAATCTGTAAGGCTCCACCCCGCCCCCACTTGACTGGATAGTCAATGACGGGTAAGATTTCCAGAGGGAAACGACCTAAGACAGGCACAGCCCCCAGAGGGAATGGAGGCGAGGCTGGGAAGGTTAGCCGCCTCTAGCTGCCTTATTAAAACAAAAAGGGGGAATTGTCGGGCCTTAAAAACTATTGCCACCTTAAGTGACATTGCAAGTGGTGCCATTATGGGCCCACAAGGGCGTATTAACGTGGCAGCCTAAGATGGCGATGAGAGGAAGTAGGGTGGGAGTGTCTGAGGGAACCTTGCCTTAGCACTTATTGGCTAAATATGCGCTTCCGTACTCGTGAACACTGTTGCTTGTGAACACTGTGTGGTTGCAATAGCTAGGCATTGAGACAGTATGCGTGCTCTCGTAACCCTTAAGCTGATTGGAGGATGTAAAAACCTGCCTTCCCCATTTGCCTTTAAAAGCAAGTGCTTGTGTGATAATAAACGGAACTGCTTGACAGAGCCCCCACCGCGTCTGAGTGTCCTTTGAACTGGGCTGGTTTGGGGCCGGCGGTGTGCTCACCTCTCTTCACGGCCCGTCTCCTTCCAAAAGGGGACTGGAGGGAAAGAGGTATCCGGGCCGTTTGCTCACCCATGGAAAGGAATGAGGCTAAGGGCTGTTCGGGTTGGCCGGCAGCGGACCCGACAGGATAACATGTTTAGAGTTTATTGTTTACTGCTTGTAATATTCACAGTAAGGAAGATTTGCTTCTCTTTATAGGTTGCTGAAGCAGATTTTTAGACATTTTAAGAATATCCCTTCAGATATTCTTAAATATAGATACTAAAGCCAGCTACAATTTACCTATTTGCAAGATTCCGCTGACTAGAATAGATGAAACCAAAAGTCTTTACACAGTTGTGTTTTTGAGAAATTTCTCTCCATTTGAATATGCTACAAATAACAACTGGATCATACATCATATTATTCTTATTTCCAGCACCCTGTTTTAGTCATCAGTGAATGTTTGTTGCTTAGGGATATTTCTGATATATGGCAGATACTCAAAAAATGTTTGGTTAATGAAACTCACACAAAAAAATACAAAATAACTGAATATATAAACTTTAGGAGAAATCCTAAGAGATTAATTCTGAAAGGGTAATATACAGTGGCTGCTCAAGATATTTTGTAAAAGAATGTATAGACTGATTAAATTGCATCATATATGTATAATATATATGCATTTGCCAAAAGGGAGAAAGATTCAGATTTGAAATTTTATGATCACATAGAATAATCATGTTTGTTATACTACCTGAAAGGTTTATGGTGAAGAATATTCTTAGAACGTCAAATAAATTTGTACTGTAAGTTAAATTAAACTGTCAACTATAGCTGAAAAAGTTGGCCTATTTTAAAGGAACCAGCCTCAAACAAGGACTTTTAAACTGGTAGGTATAGTTTTTTCTACTTAAGCAATCAGAATAGAGTGCCAAGCCAATAATTCAAAACTTTTAGCTAAATAAGTAAATATGATCTTGGAAGTTTCTAAAATATGGATTTGCAGGTGTCTTTCAAGTTGGTTTTGATTCAGCGGATCTGGGTGGGGCCAAGCTGAATTAGTAACATATCTGGTGATTTGGATGCAGGTACCTAGAATTTAACTTTAAGAAACACTGATGTAAGCAAATTTAAGTTATACTTATCAAGGCCTGGAAAATTAACATATCTACACAGGATGTAATATAAGACATCAACAAAAAATAGCATAGCCCACTGGTAAATTGAAAAAAGACACAAAATGGGTATGTTCACGGGGTTCTCCTGAGGAGATGCAGTACTTGGCCAAGGCTGCTTTTTTTATTTTATTTTTTTTTTCCTTTTTTGTCTTTTTTTTTTTCACTGACTGGTAATGGGATTGCAACCCTCGGTGTTGCGCTCGTACCGGGGACCGGCAACGGGATCGCAACCCTCGGTGTTGCGCCCGCACCGCGCTCAGCCAGTGAGCGGGAACCGGTCTCCACATGGGATCCGAACCCTCGGCGGGAGCGCCGCCGCGCTCCAAAGCGGCGCACTCTCTAGTGCGCCACTGGGCCAGCCCCCAAGGCTGCTTTAAATGCTTTTGGCCAGGTTGTTAAAAGCTATCCACATGAAAGGACATTCCCTAAACTGCCTAATTGTAATGTGCCTACTATCCTTTTATCTGGAATCCTTTATTTATAAAACAAAAATGTTATTAGAAATTGGCTTTATACTAACTGGACTGGCTTGCCTACATGAAGATGATAGCTGTATTTCTCATTGTAAAACAAATAAATTGACATTCTTGGATTTCTTAGGATGTGCATTGGAATCTATCTTCATCTTATGTGTGTTTTGATTACTCAGACCTTAGCACCCCTGGGCACTAAAGACCACCCAACAAGGTACCTTAATAAAACCAAACCTTAGTATGTTTTGCTTTAATATTAAACAGACTCTCCATATGAACTTTCTCTGAGATCCACTGGGCTCTTGAAATGTTCTGATTACTTACTGCTGCTTCGCCACCATGACCTTAAGGAGCTGCTTTTTCTGAACAAGGACGCTTTCTTTAATCATCTGTAGATGTGAAACAATGCTAGAAAATTTAAATCATATATTTTTAAACGTCTAAATTTTTTTCTTTTAAAGAAACAGATCTATAGATTAACACACAACTAGATAATTTCACAATAAAACGTAAATGACAAGTTTTCCTGTTGAGACACTCCTCCAATGTTAATATGCATATGAATCACTTGTGGATTTTGTTATAGGAAGACCCTGAATCATTAGGGTTTAGAGCCCTATATTCTGCAATTATAAGAAGGCCCCAGATGACAATATTACATCATGAACCACACTTCCGAGTAGCAAGGGTCTAGACTACCTTTCTCTCTCTGTCACTCTCTCTCGCTCTGTCTTCTCACTATCTCTAATCTCTGTCTCTGGTTCTGTTTATTTCTCCCCTGCATCTATGCAGCAAATGCCATCTTTCTCTCACAACCAGAAATTCCATCAAGCACACTCAGACTGTGAATATTATAGTATTAGAAAGCAGGGCCCAGAGAGAATCACAAGTTCTCTCTCCTGCTTATTTAAGCACTGGCTTCTAAGCTTTCTGGCTTCAATACATCATTTCCCCTGATAATTCATAGCATATGGAGATATGGCCTTCCTTAACCATGCAACAGTCCAATGACGTTAGAGTGAAATGGAATAAGCTTAGTATATACACAACAGAAATGAATACACAATATCAGTGGCAGTGTTTTCATTTACAGGCACTGGAAAGAGTGAGTATATACATCTAGCTATGTGTTGCCCTCTAGCCTTATTTTTCCTTACTATTAGTCATTTTTTAGCAAATTCTTACTTGTTTTCTAATCAAAGCATGATTCAGTGAGGTTTAACTCCAGCTGTCATTCACTCTACATGCAAATATCTTTGCAGTGAATCATTATAAAGAAGCAGTGTGGTCCACAGTTACCCAAACAAACAGACAATCCCAAACTAAATAATTTTGTTTTGTACTTTTGCGTATCCAAGAAATTTTAGGTTGTTTGAGATCATTTATAGAAAATCTGGAAAAGAGATTGTTTCTGCAATTAAGAAATCAAAACTCCCTAGTTCACATAAGTAGGCTGCATAAGGAGCCCATTCTGGCTTTTGGGTGGGTCAAAAAGCTAAGAATGCTTCTCTTCCTTCGTTACTTCCTAACTTCAAACATCAGATCAAAGACGAGCCCCCAGGAAATGAGGAGAGAGGAACAGAAATGGAATAATTTAAGACAGGCTGTTCAGTAAATGAAAAAAAAAAGTCTGAATCTAGTAAATGTTTTAATGTATTAATTGCTTTGTTTCCCCATCAAGAGGTTCCAGTGCCTGGCACTATAAATGATGAAGTCTTCCCTTGACCCTGGACAGACATACCTTGATAAAGTCTAGATTAGTAGGTGTTAAAGATTGTTAATACGTAATTGAATTTTCTCACTTATGTAATCTGAGCCTTGAAAGAGCTTTTAAAAGGAAGGATTCAGAGGAAACTGCCAGAATATTCCTCTGGAAAATACTAGCAGAACTGTTCCTTCCGGGGGCTCCCTGGAACATGATTCCAAGGGATGGGACACGAGGTCTGAGGGCACTCAGGTGGAGCAGCCCATTCGAGGGGCTCTTTCACTTGAGTATTCATTTCAGTTCTTGTCTAATTGTCCCAGACAGGAAAGGTGGGGAGCAGGAGATCAACAATGACTCATTTTGCTATTGGAAACCCTGTCTGGGATTCTGAGCCAGGACCTCAGGCAGAGGTTAACAGAGGTTACCTGGAAGAAGAGGTCTCTAAATGCTGTATACACTTGGCCAGTTCTACTATTTTGTCATTTTAAAGCAGAAAATTTGAACTTCTGATGTTAGAAAACTATGAGCTTATGTTTATATAACTTGGAAAGAAGGCTGAAAAAATAAAAATAGGTCATTGTTGTGTATTGTTTTTCTTTTTAATGCATAAAATGCACCAGCATGTGATTTCAGTAATTGCTGCACGTCTCCTGGGAGTGTTGAGAAAGCATAGGTAGAGGATATAGGGCTTTTACACTTACTGTGAAGTAAGCAAGGTCAGATATAAAAAGTACTCTTCTTCATCAGTTAATATTTTTTTCACAAATGTATGAAGTGTTGGCCATCTTAATAGATTGTAAAAAAAAAAAAAAAAAAAAAGAACAAAGCAGTGCATTCATTTTGATCAGAATCAATGAAAAGGGAGAAACAAGCAAAAAAGCAGACTTTATTTTTAGGAGATTTGGTTGAAGACTAGGAAGGATTTAGAGTAGAATGAAAGAAAAATTGAATTTTCAGATGTTTTTTGAGTTTTTTAAATTAATCCACTATTTTAAAGTAGAAGCTCATTCTGTGTTGATTGTCTCAGCTGGACTGAATAAACTCAACTTTCAGTTGTTCTCAGGATTTTTTTTTTGTCTTTTTCCGTGTCCGGCAACGGATTGCAACCCTCAGTGTCGCCCCCGCACCGGACTGGGACCGGCAACGGGATCGCAGCCCTCGGCATTGCTCCCGCGCCTCGCTCAGCCAGTGAGCGGGAACCGGTCTGTATGTGGGATCCGAACCCTTGGCGGGAGCGTCGCCGCGCTTCCCAAGCGGCGCACTATAGCAGTGCGCCACCGGGCCGGCCCTGGAGGATATTTTTTTTAAGTGAGGGAAATGATTCACAAATTCTCAGTAGTGATGATGATGAAAATGATAATATTATTCTTATTAAGTGCTCATTCTCTGTAAGACACTTAAAAAATATTTTCAGGGATATACAATTTAATTCTTAACAAGAACAATAAAAAATTGTGATTATCTTCATCTTATAGATAAGAAAACTGGGACCAGAGAGATTAAAAAGTGAGGTAGAGAAGGTTGCTCCATCAACTCAAAAATTAGTAATCAACAAAATTATATAGCTTTTTCACTATTATTCCTTTTTAATTTTTCCCTTCCCCTTATCCAACACATTAATCATCTGTATTCTCTCTTTTTTTTTTTACCAAATGCATCTTCTTATCCTGTTCCAATTCTACCTGGATTCCCTCCTTTGTTATACACATGATACAGTAGATCTGTTTTCATTAACAACAGGAATTCTGTTTACTTAAATTTCAATAAGCTATTATAATATTAAATGTATAAATTAATATATTGATATGAGCTACGTAAATAAGTAAATCAATAAAAAAGTAAATGGTAGACTGTAATCCCTCAATTTAAAATTACTTCTCATGTTAAACCTTACTAATGTTTTTAGAATTTCTATATTTGTTGGGATCTAGGAACACATGTATTGTATAAAATATGGGCTTCCTGTATCACATGAAGGACTGATTTTAGTTTACAGGTATCCAATTATATATATGGGACAATCAACTTTTAGTGAGGATTTTCAAAAGGTAAGTCAAATATCAGGCAATTAAATAAACTTTATCATACCTTTCAACTCTGTTACTCTGATTAGAAAATTCAGAGATTAGAAATCATCTTATTTCCATTATTATGTTCTAATTTTTATTTTTATTTCCTAACAACTTGGTCTCAACAGTTATATCTTATAAAGCATATAGCATACATGGTTTTGAAGTTCAAGAAAATCGTTAGTGAATATGCCACATCAAGAAATCAAGAGTTGTTACTTTTTCTTTTTCTCTTTTTTCTAGGATTCAGTTCACAGCTATTTATTTATCATTTAAATGCATTCGACTGACAAAGAACATTTTCCTGCTGAATATAGGAACCATCAAAGATAAAGATGGGCTGATGTTTTTAGTGCCTACTAACATTGGGTTTAAATTTATCTACCTTGAAAGACATGCCATTTGTCAAAGGCTTGTTTAGCATGGAAAATACTCGATGGCCAGTATCACTGATGTTTAGTCATTCTTGTTTCACGTGTGCTGGGCATTGGGGAAAAGAAAGGAGAGAATCTTCAATTACCCAAGCACACTAGTCTTTTATTTGAATGACAGCTTTAATAACTTTTCACAAAAAGCATAATTTTAAAGTATATGTATATATTAATGTAGCTTAAATTTATTTTCTGTGCTTCAGACATTGGGAGTACACACGCACGTGTGTGTGTGTGTGTTAATAGGGGAAAGATTCTTCAAATCTCTCTCTTATTATTTAAATAGCTTGTGAATTTTCCTCACTTTGATTAGACTGTTCCAAGTGATGAAACCATTTCTCACGCCCTGACAAATCTGAGTTTACATTGTCCTGGCCTTTTCCCTGATATCCACTGAATTTATATACTTGCTTTGTTTCCTGTGCACACACACACACACATACACAAATGCAATTACTGCTTACTCATTTTCTTACCAAATCTTGAGTATCTGCTTACTCATTTGTCTATTTATATCATGACAATAAGGCATGCACTTGGTAAAAAAAAATTAATCTGGTAATAAAGAATGCAACAGTCTCCCTTTCATCCCCAAACCTAGTCTCATTGATGCCACAGAGAGAATATTCTTGCATACATTGATGCACAAATATGTATATTTGCATATGCATATTTTCAAGATAAATTCCAGAAAGTTGAATTGTTAGATCAAAAAATTTATATGTTTTAGATATTGCTGAATTACCTTCCAATGCCTTCATATTATTTTTTTATTATCATCTAGGGAATACCCATATTTGTCAACCATGTCTCATTAGGCATTGTAATCTTTGTTAATCACATAAGTAAAATTTACTAGTCAATTGTATTTAAAAATTAGGATTAAGATTAGGCTTATTTCCACATGTTTATAAGCCTTTCCTTTTTTATTTTTTTTTTGCCCATGGATTGCTTGATTACATTATTTCCTCATTGTTTAATTCATGTATTGGTCTTTATTCCTACTTACAAAAGATGTTTATATAATTAGGGAAACAGTCATTTGTCTGTTATATATTATTTTTCCTTTTTTTTTGTCATTTGTGTTTTTGCTTTATGTGTGTATTTATTTATTTCACATTTCCATGTATAAACTCTTGGTTTCCATGTGGCCAAATTTATTTTTCTTCTTCAGCTTCTATATTTTGTCCTACTTTGAAAGGGCTTCTGTAAAACAAGAAACTTTTTGAATTATAATGTTTTAATATTGTTTGTGCACATGTCAAAAGTTTGGTTTTGATGTCCTTTTTAATCCAAGCATAGTTTAGGTGGTAAAGACTTTTTTATCCCCTGCTGTATATTTTGTTTTCTAATTTCTGTTATTTTATTTCTTTACATTTTTATCAGAAACTACGGTATTTACAAAGGCTTATGCTGGATGTTGACTTGGCTGGTTTCCTGTGGCCAAATATATGGTCACTTTATAATATTCCAAAACCACTTGACAAGAATGGCTCTTATTTGACTTCAGGATAAATAATAGGCCACCAGAGGAGAAAAGGGGCAAGGAAGGGGGGTTAGTAAGGGCCACAAAAAATAAATACATGTTATAATGATAAATATAGTAATTATCACATATTGCACACAGGTATTAATATTCACTGCTGTATCTTACAAATACATACAATCAATCATGTTTCAATCAAAAAATGAAAAAAATCTCTAGCAAAGTGTGCCTACTATTTTTGAGATTCTATATTTCCTTCAATTTGACTCAGTTGTTAAATAATTAATTTTGAGTCAAAGTTACTTGTTTTGCAAATTTCTTTCTTCTCCTTTTGTGCATGTGCGGAGATCTGTAGGACTCATAATGAAGTTCCATAGGTCACAGTTGTGTGTTTGTGTACTGATTTAGCATTCACTTCTTTAGCTAATGGAGTTAACAGAGCAAATTTGATTGCTGCTGACTACTTCTACATTTCTTTGCTATGCAGATATTCTGTTTCCTGAAAAGATGTCAAGCCAAGCAGTTTATCCTTCAGCCTCACAGTCTCCACAGCTCTTTGTCACCTGAAGGGGCCAGGGTGCTCCTGAAAACTACCCACACTAGTGCACACACACATTCACTGCTTCAAGCAATGGGGGCTGGGGGTGGAATTTATTGTGTTCAGGACCCCCAGCTTTGGAAGAGTCTTCACTCAGTAAAATTATAGGTTCCCCTCCCAGAGTTTTCCCTTAATCTTTCCAAGTTTCACTGTGTAAGGCAACTTTGCTTCATATTTTGTTGTTTAGTTGGTGAGCAGTTTCCCAGTTATTCTAGAAATGAAGTTATCTGTCTTTTTTTCATTCTTTCGTTTTTTCTTCACATCAGAGAAAGGAGATGAAATGGCTTTCTTTTTGTCATTATCTCTAACTGGAGTAATCAAATGTCCTTGCTCTTCCTGTGAGCTTGAGGTTTTCTATGCCTGTACGTAATACATTATATTTATTTATTTCTAGCCTTTATTCATTCAGTTATATGTCTTAGTTTTTCCTGAAGCTTCTAAAAGAACAGGAATAATGTTTACATTCTTTATTTGTACAAAAGTTAAACAATGTGTTCACAACACCAGCTTTGATTGTATGATGCATGTTGTCTCTCAAAAAGAATATTACCTAGTCAAAATACAAGACTGAGGCTTGTGACGTCTCCAGTAAGAGATGAATGTGTGGCAGCAGAAAAGCAGAGGGAAATTTGTTTAGACACAAAGGACAGAGTGATCAAGGACCTTATCTGTTTAGTCTATATCAGCAAAGAGAAGAGTAGTAACTATCTCTGTGAAAACATGTTCTAGGATAACGGGTGATGTCAGTATCTTAGAATTCTCAGTGAGAAACCCCCATATAATTATAGCTTGGGGATATCTTTATAGATATTTGTTATTCTTATGCACTCTGGTCTTTTAATGAGATGAGTATAATGTAAATAGGCACATTCAGATCTAGAGACCTCTTTTGTAAGTGAAATTTTGGTAAAGTAAGTTGTTTTCTTGAGTTGCTAAGAAAAAGGGTGAAATTATCATTAATTTCACCTCCAGAATTTTGCCAAAACCTTATAACTCTCTTGGCTACCTTGAGCACTATTAGTGAGTGAGCACATCCCATATGGGAAACTGATATCTTTGCTGCTAGAGAATGGTGAAGAAGGATACTAAAGAACAATTTAAAAGTACCGTCTCCTCCATAATATTAAATAAATGGAGGCTAAAACCTTCATCACTGTATTTTTTCATAGATCTTTGATATCACAGTAGATGCTAAGAAAAAATGGAGCTGAAAAGCTATTTATAGCTTCCCAAAAGGTGCACATCTAGAAATCCCTAGTGGTCTTCATCAACCTTAGGGCATGCCAACGCACCTAATCATCCTTACCTGTCTTACTTCAAGGAAAGAAAATTGTTCCCCAACTACAAAAACCCCTGCGTATTTCCCGTTTGACAAATCACTTGTCACTTTGAGACAAAGAAAGGAGAAATATCATCTCTGTCTTCATAAGGTTATTTTTGCCAGTCAATTTCCAAAATATTTGTACATTAAAAACTTCCAAAAAAGATTTGAAAAGGAAGACCAAAATACGAAAAATAAGAGGCATATGTGATGTGTTTGATGTGGACATGAAGGTAGGGCAGGATTCCAGAGGCTCAGCTGCTGGGCTCTTCCTTCTCTCGCTAACCCCAGGTTGTCACTCAGACAGTCTGGATGAAACCCCGAGTCTCCATCAGAGTGCTATTTTATGTCTACTGTCTGTTCAGCTGAAGCACAGTTTTACTATTATTGATATTAGGGTAGTATAGTGTGTCAAATAGTAGCCTCACAAATTATAGGTCCACATCTGAACCACCCAGAGCCTGTGAATGGGAACTTATTTTGAAGAAGTGTCTTTGTAAAACTAATTAAATTAAGGATCTCAAGATGAGATCATCCTGGATTATCCAGGTGGACCCCAAATTCAATGATAATTATCCTTATAAGAGGCACACAAAAGAGAGCCATACAGTGAGAAGAGGAGAAGGCCATGTGAAGACAGAGATTGGAGTTATTTGGCCACAATCCAAGGAACACCTGGATCCACCAGAAGCTGGAGAAAGCAAGAAAAGTATTCTCTGTAGAGCCTTTGAAGAGAGGGAGTATGGCCCTATTGACACTGATTTCAGACTTCTGTTCTCCAGAACTTTGAGAGAATAAATTTCTATTGACTTAAGTCACCCAATTTGCAGTAATTTGTTATAGCAGCCACAAGAAACTAATATAGGTGGTTAAATATTTTTTTGTACAAATGAATTTACTAGAGGTTACCAGAGTAGAATCTCTGCCTACTGCTGCAGGGAGTAGTGAATACAAGAGCAGCATAAAACCAATCTTTCATCTACTAATTACTAGACAGATTATTTAACATTTTATAAAATATCGTCCGGCACCGTGAAGATCTTGCTTGAGCAGGTTCCCCCTGACGGGGGATTAATGAAAGTGGTGGAGATTCAGTCCCAGGCCACGCAGTGACTGGAAGCCCAGAAGCCGCTAAAATTCTCTTTACCTTTCTCTAATTTTTTTTTTTTTTTTTTTTTGTCTTTTTTTCATGACCGGCAACGGATCGCAACCCTCAGTGTCGCACCCGCACCGGACCCGGACCGAGAACGGGATCGCAACCCTCGGTGTTGCTCCTGCACCTCACTCAGCCAGTGAGCGGCTGGTCTGCATGTGGGATCCGAACCCTCGGCGGGAGCGCCGCCGCNTGATTTCAGACTTCTGTTCTCCAGAACTTTGAGAGAATAAATTTCTATTGACTTAAGTCACCCAATTTGCAGTAATTTGTTATAGCAGCCACAAGAAACTAATATAGGTGGTTAAATATTTTTTTGTACAAATGAATTTACTAGAGGTTACCAGAGTAGAATCTCTGCCTACTGCTGCAGGGAGTAGTGAATACAAGAGCAGCATAAAACCAATCTTTCATCTACTAATTACTAGACAGATTATTTAACATTTTATAAAATATCAAGTCCAGAAAGACTTAAATCCATCCATTCATCTAATCATTCAATAATTTTTTTTTTTTTTTGTCTTTTTTTCATGACCGGCAACGGATCGCAACCCTCAGTGTCGCACCCGCACCGGACCCGGACCGAGAACGGGATCGCAACCCTCGGTGTTGCTCCTGCACCTCACTCAGCCAGTGAGCGGCTGGTCTGCATGTGGGATCCGAACCCTCGGCGGGAGCGCCGCCGCGCTTCCCAAGCGGTGCACTGTAGCAGTGTGCCACCGGGCCGGCCCCTCATTCAATAATTCTTGAGAATGGACTAGGGCACTCTTCAAGGGACAGGGCAGGAAACAAACATCTAAGGTCCCTGCTATTATGGAATTTACATTCTAGGGGCTATCACTATATAGAAGTGTTTCATAATAAGCATATTTGGACTTTAAAAACTGACTCTTTTAAAAGTTTATAACAGATATCATTAATATGTATAAAAGAAAATACTTTGTAAGCTAATTCAATAATTCCATGTGACCCTTTTCTTAGTTATAAAGGAACTTTGAAGGTCTAATCAACCTAAGGTGTGACTCTATATTTCTCATGCTCCAAGTATGGGAAGGTGTGTTGTTTATTCCATTATTTTCTAATAAATTACCAATGTCTTTAGAAAGCCAAATGGGAATAAAAGAATACAAAGAAACATCTGACAATTAAATGCTGCAACAGATGGAAATAAATATTTAATGGTGTGACTAAGTGTAAGGGTATGGCGTTATTAGAAATAATGTTGAATTGAGAGTTTTTCAGGGGGTATTTTAAGCATTTCTTTCTTTTTTTGTTTATGCCAAGCAACCTCAGGCATTTGAGACTCAAGAGGTTTCTTGGTATGAACTGTTAGGCCATAACTTAGTGAACTAAAACACAGCATATGGCAATTAGTGGCATGTGGTTTCCTTTAAGCTATTCATTTGGTAGTGTAACAGGAGCACCTAAATTCCTTTAACTTATCGTAATTTGGTGCAAAGAAGAGGTCCAAGGCAAAGAAGGGCATTACAGGAGACAAGTGTTCCAAATACACTGGTACTCAGATGATGAAGGACAAGGAGCAAGATCACAGAACCACACAATGCAAATGAGACACAGAAGAGCAAGAGCCAGGAAAGACATGTGATCAAAAGAATTAAAGTCCTCAGGCCTCGGAGACTGTTCAAAAGTTCTTTAGACCCATTACCCTCTACCATTTTACATTTTCATTTTATTAAGTATAAAAACTGTTTCTTGATGTGTGTTCTTGTGGAGTATTTGAGTAGCTGTGAATTGTTCTCCTATACTTAACTTGTAGAGAATTCTTTCTCCCATTTTCTTTGTTAGCTTATATGAAAAATACTGTACATCAGAAACCTGAAAGACCCTTAAGGCATTAGGATGAAATTCCCAGTGGAGTAATTGCCTAAGAGAGATTATATCATGCCATCTTTAGCTAAAACGTTGTCTCCCTTTAATAAAATATGTCATAGTATCACATTTTCCTCTAATACTTACGCAGATGTTGAGATGGTACACACCCCTTGTTCAGTTATCAACCTAATTCTGATGATTGGGTTTCTACCTCATTCCCGATTAACCATAATTAAACATAAACCTGAAGTTGAATCACATTTGTGTTCCATGAACACGATTGTTTTTATAACCAAAACTATAGTAGTTTTAAATAAAGGAAGACATTATCTCTATTTTTTTTCACTCTTTCTTATTATGAATTCACGGAAATAATAATAATAATAATAATAATAATAATAATAATAATAATAATAATAATAATAATAATGTGGTCTTATTTGTTGAGTTGATATGTGCTAAATACTGTGTGAAATGACATACTTATTACAAGTGGCGTGCTAAGTTACATGCTTATTCTTTTCATATTGAGAGTGGCCTTGCTGGGTAGGTATCACCTGTATTGCTAGGCCATTTGTTCACTATATTTCCTCAACTACAGCTAGCTGTTATTGCATATAATCACCTTCTTAAACTGAAATCTATATGCGTATAAAATCTGTTCATTTTGCTGCTGTTTTATTTAATAATGGGGAATATAATACCAATACAATGTATAGAAAGTGATGAAAACAATAGCTTGATAAAATATTATATACATATATATTGCTTATAACTTGCTGATAGCCTTATTTTATAAGTTTAGTCAGAGAAATAAACTTAGTTACATGCCTCAAATAAAATAAACATAGAAAAATCATTTATATTTTGTGGCACTCACAAAGACTTTACCTATGGTTCTTATTTCTTTCCATTTCTTAGTTTAGGAAGCTGACTTGCATACTAACGATACTGTAAATGCAATCCTCTGGTGTCTTTTGGTTCTAATCATTCATTATTGATACAGTATTTTTGCTGTTTTTCTTTCATTCTAAATGTTGATGATGCACAAAGCACTGTGCTTTAGAAGTCCCTCAAAGTAATTGTACATTTACGTTTATGTACTCTGAAATGCCTTGGACAGTCATTAGTCTTTTAAGGGTTTACAGTTTTATGATATCTGCTTATATACTTCCTCATTATTTACTATGTATTTATAACCCATTCCTTTGAATTCAGTTATAAATCATAATAGTCTAGTGTGAGTGTCAACATGATTTAGAATCTCTAGGGAAGATAAATCCCATTTTTTATTGTATTTGTATTTTAGTAAAAATGCATATTGAATTTTTTATTTTTTTATTGAAAATTTTTCTATTGAAAAATTTTTGGAAAAAAGTAAAAATAATCATAAGATAGGGACTAAATAAGAATTTTTAAATGGGATTATAAAAGCAAACATTGACATTTATTAAATATTATATAATACGTATTTTTGTGTGTATATGTATATGTACATGTGTGTATATATGATCCTATCTCCTATATAAAACAAACACTTAACTTTATTTCTTTAGAAAACTGGAAGTTACCTCCCTTTGGTCTTTAAATCGTAGACTCTATGGGATCAAAAAGTTAATCACATTTAAATCCAGCTTAATTAGACTCCTATATAAAAGTAAGACATTGAAAACAAATAAATGCTTATTATGTGCTCAGTAAGGTACTGTGGTGGTTAAACGTACGACATGACCTCAGGCAACAAATCAGCTGGGGAAACAAGCCTAACATATCTGAAGTCCTCTTAGCACTACCTCTAAGGAATAATAAAAGTTAGCCTTAATTAAATGCTTCCTATGTGACAAGTCCACTGCTAAACAGCTAGCCTCTATTATCTCATAGAACTTTTGCAACAGGAAAATGTCACAAGGGTTCAGGGGACAATAAAGAGACTACTTACCAAGAAAGATGTGGACTAAAATGGGGTCAGCAGGTAAAGGCCAGGTGGGGGATTTGGACCAGGTGCATGGCATAGATTTCACTTAGCTCATGTTCAGGGAAATAAACATAGTGCTTTAGAGGCTGTGACCATCCTTTTGATATCCTCTGGAATGAATGAATGCAGCGAAATCCTCATTAAAGTGAAGGGAAGTCATGGTGGCTTGGTGTGCAATGGTGGCAATGGGAAGAGAGAGAAGGAAAAAAATCACAGTAAATCAGGACCTTTGTTTATCTTGATTCCTCTTAGAAAAGAAAGATCTTTTAAAAAGTTTCAAATTCTTTCTAAGTAAAATCATTTTAAAACATTCTGATGGGAATGGGGATACAGGGAAAACAAAATAGTGAACTATGTTGTGACAATGTATTTTGATGGTAAAAGACTCAGATGGAAATCTCCAATGGCTATTCATATTTAAATCTGAGGGAGCTGGTGTGTGCGTATGTGTCTATAATGTAATAATTCTGGAAGCCACAAAAATATGCACAAAGAAGATTTTATAAAGTTCACAGCAGGAACCACTAGAAAAACTTAAAGAATGCCCACACAAGTTTGGGATGGGAAAAAAACAGGAAAATCAACAATGGAATCAAATTCACAGTTTAAGAAGATGAAGCAGAATGTGTATGCTTTTACTTCCTTTTTCCTGTTTTTTTTTTTTTTGCTGCATATATTTAAACATAAGTTGATTTATTTAACATTTGCTTTGAGTGTTTTTTCCCCTTGAGTTAGTTTTTATCTATTAAGCATTTATAAACATTTTTAAAAGTAAGCAATTTTATTAGGTGCTATTGATTTAATGGAATGGGAACTAGGTTTGTCTGATATACAGTTCAAAAAACAGGCAATTTCATGTTTTGTGAGTACACTCTTTTACTTTCTCTCTGTTTTTGTATGTAGAAGTTACAAACTTATTCACAGAACAGTTATGCCAAATTTTCTTCCAGTTACAAATAGAAATCACCCATTTATCCTTCATGGGAACTTTCTATCTGTATTGACTGCCAGAGTTTGGCCTTAAGAACACATCCCATGAGTAAGAATATAATCAAACTAGAATGTTGGCTCAAAAATTTTTCTCACACATATTCAAAGAATGTATTTCTTCTGCCCAAAGTTGTGAGGCATCATGCACTATCCATCTGAAAACCCTTTGAAAAAAGTCAAGCACATTTTTCTGATGACATATATTTTTGGATAAAGGCTCAGTCATTCATATTTCTAGGACAGGTCTTTAAAAAGTAGCTCTACAGGACATTTAAACTCATTTTTACAATTTGACTTTTCTTCATGATATAATAATCTGCTTCTTTTCTTCTTGTTAGAGAGCTTATGAGATTATTTCTTGAAATTTTAAAACTGTAACATATATGCACATATATCAAATATACAGTATATTATATATGTATATCTATAGTATGTCTATATAGAGATAGACAAGTAGATAGCCATGTTGCTTTATTTACATTAAGTTCACCTCATGTATCGTGAGTTCTTGTGATGCACATATTTAGATCCTTTTCAGGTCAGCAAACCTTTCTTCTACTGTATCTCTGAATATTGTTTCTATGTCATATTCTTTCTTCTGTTAACTTAATAATAAAAATTATTAGAATATTGAATCTCAATTTTCTCTCTTTCAAAGCTGTAATTTTTTCTTTGAACACTTTCATCTATTTTTCCTCTTCCTCTGTATTCTAAAAGATACTTACTTTTAAAAGCCTCCTCAGCACTGATTTGGTGTGCTGTGTTTACTCCGCTTTTTATCATTTTTAATATTTTAAAATCTGTGTTATTTATTTTCTTACACCTTTTTTTCATCTCTGCCAGCTTAAATTTTAGCTCTTACTGAGCTCTTTGTGTTTTTATCCTTGCACTCTCACTCTCATTGAGTACATGTTTTCATTCATTTTTTTCCCACTTCACGGCCAAGTACTTTAAAAAATCTATTCTAGTCTATTTCCCTTCACATCACGTTTTTTAAATTTTTACTGGGATGTCCTTGAGGCTGAGGCTGACTCAGAGATGCATTTTCTGATTCTGATAAAGAGTATGGGCTTGGGCTAGACTACCTAGATTCAACGTCTTGGTCCACCATTTACTACCTATGTGACTGTAGAAGTGTACTTAATTGTCCTCAGTTTCTTCATATATAGAATAGAAATAATAACAGCAACTCTCATAGCATTGTCATAAAGAAGTAATACATATAAGGCACTTCAAACAGTGTCAGGGCCAAAGTGCTCAACAATGTGAACTATTGTCCTCATATTAATCTGAATGGTTGGTTGATGTAGATCTGCATATTTTCAGCTTTATGATCCATTAGCCTGAAAGACATGGAGAGGTAGCTATTTGACAATCCCCCAAAAACATCATTTCTGCAGTTTCTTCTCTGTGTCTGCTGAAACCGTCATGCAAGAAGCCTGCTTTACTGGGTATATCTTCTGTTCAAACTTGCCTCAACTCCATTCGTATGCTGTGGTGTGGAAGGATGATGTGGGCGGGGAAAAGAGTATGAAGAGAGGTTGCCCCTACTTTGGAGTAAGTCTTAAAGTTCAGGAAAAATGCCCAGCACCCTGAAGAGGGAGGAGGTATGTAAGTACTAGGAAGAAGCAGCACTAAGAAGATCTTGCATCTTTTGGCATCCTGTTTGGGATAAAGTGCCCCAAATCTTGCTGATCAATACTATTTTTTCAAAGGAGCTCTAAGTGCAATGTCCTCTTCTGCCCCAGTATCAGTTTTTGCCTCTAGCCCAGAAGAAAAAGAATAGAAAGAGTATTCCTGAATGAAAACTTTGAGTAGGCCACCTATGATTTTTTAAAAATCATTCCATATTCAAAATATCTCAAATAAGTACTTCAAAATTTGTGATATGTGCATAATAGTTTCATTAATTTTCTGGAATTAAAATTTCCACACCTTTTTCTTTTCATTCATTTTGCTTTTATTCCCAGGAAGAAAAATTGCCTTTCCATAGGAGGCTGATTTTGTCAAAAGATGTACAATATATATTTCAAGTCAATTTTTTTCAATCCATCTTGACTGTCCCTTCTCCTGGTTTAAAAGGCTATCATCTCTCATGCCTGTCTAGTCTCCCCAAGTGCACTGTGCCCTCACTGTAGACAGTGAGGTCAATGATCATTAAACATGGAAATCTGACTCTGCCACTCATGTGCTTAAAACTATTTCCAAACTCATTTCCCAAGATTCTCTCAGTGTTTCAACAACACAGACTCCTTATAAACTCAAGACCTGCATACTTATACACACTTGTCCCTTTACTGGAAAGTTCTTTGGATCACATCTTACTTTCCACATACCTCCCCCTGTGCCTGCTATAATTCATGACTCCAGTCAATATTAGTTTCCATGTCCTACATTTTTCTAACACTTATACTTTTTATTTATAGCCTTATCACAATTTTTAATATATAATATCTACATCAATATTAATTTTATTCAGTCAGTTTGAAAAGATTGTAAGCTCCATGAGTGCAGCCTCCATATTCAATTTTGTAAGGGTGGTACCTATAACATTTAATGGTGTCTGATATAGATTAGGTAAAATTAGACACCAAAATATTTGCTGAATGCATAAACTTAAACCTCCTAGGCTTCTTATTTACTTAGTGATATTAAGAAATTCATAATGTCCACCAATTAGTGGCAACTTTTATGAGTTTCAAGATTTTTTTTCCCACTTGAACCTTTCAGAGTTGTTTACTTATAAAGTTCCCTTAGAGCTTTAAAGGAGGGCAGGAGGAAAGAGAAAGAACATGGAACATTTTGACATCACACAAATAATAAAGTTTTATTCTTTCATCACATATTCTCCTTATTTTTCCATATTAGAGAGGCATAATGCTTTACGTTTTCTCAAGGCGATTAAGAATTTAACAATATCCCATTTTTAAATGTTATATGATTACTGATTTATTTTCCCACATTTATTGAGACCTTGTTTACTTGACTTCATTTTGTTTGACCAGCCATTGGTAAGTCACCACCACATATATTTTTTACTCATCATGGGAGCCACTCTGTTCCAGATTCTTGATACACATAAGTCAGCATCAAATGTCTCTTACCTGCAACAATATTATCATAACATTCTTCTTTGAAGTAAAGCATACAGAGAGAATACTAAAAATACAGATAGGCTGTTTCATGTACTGTCTTTACAACAAAATACAGATATAACACTACAAGGCAAATCTTCTATTTCAAATATCTGATTTGCTGGTAGTTGAAAATAAATTCCAATTTGTTAAAATTAAAATCCTAAAAAGAAAAGTTTTACATTGCTTTAATAACATATATTCAAAGTATAATTATGCAGTTTTGTGTGATTGAGATTTTCAAATACTATTTTTGCATCGTGAGTCCTCTTTTTGTGCTGTTTTTATGCATGTTATCGGCATTGCATTTTGTTTCTTGTGAAGCCATTTATTTACAAATGATAGACAGTACTTAGAGAGGCACTTCTTTTCCCTAGTCAGCTTTATTAAATTATGATACTTACAGGGCTGGTTTTCTATGAAATATTTTGTTTTAGCTTATTTTTAGTTTCCCATCAGTCTCATCTGCCTGCTGGGAGATTAGATTAGCCATTGTCTGCACTGGCGCCTGGTTCTTCCAAAGTCATTCTACTACAGAATTACTGCAGAGATGGACATGGCCTTGGGCAAGTCATTTAGCTTCTCTGTACTCTCTTTTCTTCATTTATAAGATGCGGATTAAATGACCTTCCTCTACTTACCTATTAGGAGTGCTTTAAATAAAATTAGTAACAGACTTGAAACTTCATTGGAAGTTAAAATGTTGCAATAAAACATGATAGTCTATTCTAAGGAAACCAGACAGAAAAAATTTGTGTACAGACTTTTAAATGCAGATTTTTTAAATGCACTCATGGATCAATCTGCTACCAGAAGAAAAAAAAATGTGGATTTAAGAGTATCAGGAAACCATTTTACATTTCTATTGTAAAAATGTTTAATACCTATAGGTATGAATTTTAAAAGTTATTTTCTGGTTTAAAGTGAGATTTTTATAATTTTAAATCTTTATGATAGAAAATAATGTGTCAGAGGCTAGAGTAGAAACAATAGGTGACCTTCTAGGAGTTATAAAGGGACAGACTATAGATAGAGAAAGCTGGAAACTAGCCATTTGCTACAGGTAGAGAAAGAAGACCAAAAGGACAGTTCGAACAGAGTGCTCTTAAAACAGAAAAATCAGGAAAAATCTTGGAAGACGGATTCTTGGGAAACATTGATTTGTAGAAGACACCACCAGGTTTTTAAAGAGCAGTGCCACACTGCAGCCCAATTTTCTATTTTCTTTTTCTTTCTTTCTTTTTTTTTTTTTTTTTCTGTGTAGTGAGACAGGAGAACCTAGGGAAAGGCCGAGAAATTCAAAGGACAAATGTGATGTTTTGCCAAAGAGATTGTAAACACACAGTTAAAGGTCTCTTACTAGATAAAGATCAAAAGTTTAATGGACACCTACAAGAAGAACTTTTAAGACCAAGTTTCCTAGATATACTGAGGCATACTGGATTCATGGAAGAGCTTTACTTAATGAGAATTAGGGTGAGTTAAAGCTACAACAGCCTGAGAGAAAATCAGAGTTAAGTTAAGCAATTAATGACAGGAATTGATGATAAAGAAATGGAAGCACAAATATACTCATGTTTATATGCTGTATAAAATCAAATTCTGGAGAACTTAAGTATGGTATTTTTCAGTATTTATTTTCAATTGTTTTCTTAAGGAGTCCATTTTTAATTGAGCAAGGATGGTGGCACAAAAAGTGTGCTATGATATTTGTTTCATCACACCCAGAAAAATTACTTTTAGTTTTTACTCTATGACTGGATAGCTGGGTTAACCCTGCCTGCTGCCCACCCTAAATGCAGTAGTCATTCTAGTCATGCACATGGGAGACCATAAAGGTGTGTTCAATGGACAACTTTACCAAGAGAAGGGTAATCGCCTGCAGTTCTAAAAAGAGTGGACTTCATTTCTTTGTTATTCTAACAATAGAATTCTGAAGACTACCTAGAGATTTTCTTTGTTATATTTAATTTTTATTTACTCTTTCCTTTAAATCTCCTTGCTCGTTTCATTAGGCCAATCAACAATATCTGAAATTGATTTTAAGTTGTTTCTTAGAACCTATTTCACTGTTCTGAAAAGTGTTTTGAATTTTGTTTGTTGTTGTTGTTGTACGTGAAATTGCTGTTTGCTATAAATAGCAACAAACAAAAAAAATAAAGTAACCATAACATAAAAGCAAGAATCTTGAATGATTTATATGTGTACGATTATCTATCTTGCACTTTAGAAAATTAATTTGTAGAGAACAAGATCATAATTTGCATTTTTCTTCTGTGATAATAAACAATATGCCCTGAAGTCTTCATTTGCAAAGAAAAAGAAATAAAAAGCAAAGCCCACAGATATTATGGATTGAATAATATATGCCTCGGAGACACAATAAGAAGGACTTTTTGTTCTTGTTTCTAGTCACTTGACACAGAAACAGAGTCTATTCTGTATATACCAATTATTGTCTAATTCCTAAAAGAGCTAAATTAAAAAAACTAACAGATACTAAAAAATCCTACACAGACTCTAAAGAAATGCCAAATATGTAGATGAACACCTTTAAAAATCACTTTTAAAAATATCTGTGATTACATTTAACAACTTGTATTGAGATGTTTCATATCACAGAAACAAGCTGTGATTATGGACTATTTGTGATTGGAGCATCTTCCAGGATGTGTTACTATTCAATTTAGAAAACAGAAAGGAGAGGAAGGGATCATAGTGCACAG
>NW_007736846.1:52184-62995 GCF_000696425.1 Galeopterus variegatus
AAGGACAGAACTACACAAGGAGTAGAGGAGAGTATTTGATGTCAATGGGAACTATTTATCTCTCTTCCTGTCGAAAATTCAGGTGGAAAAGTGGCAGCATTAATATTTTAATCAAAAATGATTGAAAACTCCTGAAATGGCAAGTTGTCAAAATGCTCCCAACCTAATTTTTTCTTAAAATTAGAACAAAAATATTAAGTAAAATTAAAGAAAAAAATTCTCATTGCTAAAATTTATCTAATTTCTAAGAATCACAATATATTTAAATTTTCTATTTTTTTTTTCTTCTCTATGAGCTTCCTGCTGACATCATTGATCATCAGCAAGGATAAAAGTTAACAAATTACAGTCTAACTTTTGGATTCTTTATAAACATGGATTTGTAATTGAGCCAGCTATGTAAAAAAAATAAAAAAATAGAAAAAAAAAAGGTAGCAGGTTTGTGAAGCAAATTAACTGGGGGCCAAATTTAGCCTTCTAAACTCATTTCATTTGCACCCCAGCTTGGACTTAAGCCATTAGCACAGCGGGAAAAAAGCAATGGTTATGCACTAGGCCACCAACACTTCCGTGCATAAGATTTTGCAGAATGACAGAAATAATGAATGTAATTAAAACAGCATGTAGCCAAGAAAGAATAATTAGTATACAAGTTGGATGCCTCTGGGAGGCCCATGACAAGACAAAAACATTTTTAAGGGTTTTAATGATATCCTAAAGTAGTTTAGTTTCCAAATAAGAGTTCATGTATCTTAGTATGTGATAAATGAATGTTCTTAATAATTATTTCTCAGCTTCAGACTTAAGGTGCTCTAGTTTTAATAACTTTAGTACTTAATCTTGTATTTTTTCCACTTATTCTTGAAACAACATCTGTACGTTATTTTATTATTAGTTTCAGGATGGGAAGGAGGAATATAAATGACCTATGGTCATAAAATGATTAAAGTTAGTTAAGATTTAATAATTATAAGTCAAATTCGAGCACTAAATTCTAAATTATTCATTTGTAATCATACAAGCTATAATTTTTAAAAGTATTTTAATTTTGGAAGAGAGAGAAGGAGAGAAATCCCAATTTTCTCAAGGACAAAAGATTGTTTTGGAAAATCAAATCAAGCATGACTGATAACAGTGCCAATTATTTAAAGTCATTTTTGCAAGCACAAGTACCTAAAGTTAGAAGAAAACTGTATAATATAGACAACTCTTTCCATTTCCAAAATTAAATAAATACTAATTGTTAAAGATATATTTTTGCATTCTAGGATTTGTTTTTATTCTCTTACTTAACCATTAATACAAACTGAAAACAATTTTAAAATATTTTTTATATGTCTTTCTGGAGATAAACCTAAAATGACTTCCAAACTTTCTATATTACAATAAAAAAGAAAGCCAAGTAGGTTGTGACTAAGGAAAAATGCTACAGAGGAGACAAAATTTGGTCTGTCCTTCAAGGGTGAATAACTTGGAGAGAGAATGCAAAGCAGAGGAAGAGTTTCCCAAGTAACTGGACATGGAATTAGGGAAAATAGAGGAAAGTTCAAGATTTGGGCTTTTGGATGTCTAAGAGAATAAGAATGCTATGGATAGAATTGTGAAAAGGGAAATCATGTTTGTTGGGAAAATGATGATGAAATTAAGATGTTAAGATTTAATTGACCATGAGGAATTGAAGGTGTGAAATGTTTATAGATCTTTGAAAGTAAGAGACTATATACAAAAGGAAGATTTCAAAGAGGGCAGTAGTTTGAGAAGGCATTTGCCTAAAAGTGTTAATTAATGATTTGCTCAGCTGGTTAGGGCCATATTTCTAATGATACTCAGAATCCTTTTAAAAGGGGGAATCACAGATATTTTAATATGTTACACATAAACATGAATTGAATTATTGACATTGTAGCTAATACATTTTAAATACTGTTAAACAAAACAGTAGCATTTTTTATTTTGCCTATAAGAAATAGGCAATTTTTATATTCAGAAATGGAATTTAAAATCCAAATTTGGGAATATTTATTTGTAAAAATTTTAGCTATAGTTGGTAAACTATTTTTCATCTTGAGAAAAAGATAAAGAAATTTTCTTAAAGAAAATGATTTAGAAAAGCAAGTCAGATACCACAGAAAATGAGCCTGGAGGAATACAACAACGACCTGCTTTACTAGTTCTTCCCAAATTATACTTGTAGACATAGAATGTAGGAAACATGGTCCATTCTGCTCTTTAGAGCATAGTTGCATACCACGCTGCATTTAAGCAATGAGTGCTATAAAACATACTGCAGAATTTCTGCCCTCTAGATGCTCAAAATCTAGTGAGAGAGAGAGGGACATGCTAAAGCACAATTCAAGCATTATAAAAAAGCTTTGTAGTCACACCATATGGAAAAAAAAAATGCTGCTTTAATAGTCCTAGGATCCTACCTAGCTCATGTGTGGATGGTTTTCTCTCACAGGCTTTTCTTTTTCTAAGATTTTGCTATTTATATTATGCTTGCATATAGTTTACATGAGAGTAGCTCTCTTCAGGATTTATAGGGGCATGCTAAAGCACAATTCAAGTATTATAAAAAAGCTTTGTAGTCACACCATATGGAAAAAAAAAAATGCTGCTTTAATAGTCCTGGGATCCTACCTAGCTCATGTGTGGATGGTTTTCTCTCACAGGCTTTTCTTTTTCTAAGTTTTTGCTATTTATATTATGCTTGCATATAGTTTACATGAGAGTAGCTCTCTTCAGGATTTATCTGGCAGAAGAAATGTTTTTGTGATAGTATTCCTTTATGTCAAATAATAAAATGATTACTTTAGGTTTTGACTAGTTTTCTCCTATAAATCATTCTCTCAATATGTACTTACAATGCCAAGGATTTTCTACTTTGAATATCTGGCTATTGTTTATTACAGGATTTCTTGTCATCTAACCTTGAAATTTAGTCAATATCCATGTAAGAATGGAAACAGTTGAAGTAAAATAATTAGTCTGCATGCGCATAGGTACCAAAGCACCTAAATAACATGTTGTAACTGTGGCTTGTTGGAACCAGTCATTTACTGTAAATAGAGGTTTTAACTGAAACAAATGATCAGTGGCTAATGGTCTATTTGGCAGGGCTCATGGTCAGCATTACTTTGGCCGCTCCTGATTAGGACATGGACCACAGGAGCCCAAAGGATTCTTAATTGATTGTTATTAACAGTCAATGCAATGTGTGTAGTAACAAATAAAACTGGACCAGGGAGATATTCTGGAAAAAAATTAAAAAGTACTGAAGAGAATTAGGGTTATAAACTTCTCCAATATGCTTCGGATGAATGTGTTCTAAACAGCAGCTTGGATCTATATACCTCTACTTCAAACCTGCTTCTCAAATGTCTTGGAAGAGAGGAAACTGATTTAAAAATGAGAGCTGTAAAGACTTACTTAGGAAAGCAGTAGTTACATTGCAAATAGAAAGGGTGGAGCACATTGTACTATCAATCGATCAACTGTGTACTTGATGCAACTTGGAACAAACTTTTTAGAATCTATGGCTTCACAAAACTAAATGCTACAATAATGGAGTAGGTGAAAAGAAACTTCTAGTTAGTCCTATATGCTAATATGCCCTAAGTTTTGAAAAAAGAAAAGAAAAAACAAAGCAAGACAAGACAGGATGAGATATGGCCATCTTTAAACTAGCCTCATAGCTTGACATGAGGCAAATACTGGAAACCATGAATACTTACACATGATGTTGGTTTTATTAGTAGTGTTTTCCTGTTACACAAAACATCACCAAACAATGGAAAATAACAGATTAGATACAATTTTCTCAGTTTGGCTAAACACTACTAAAAGTCATTAAATAATTTCCAATCAGTCTGTGAAAAGAAGGGCTTGGCATTTATGTGATTTCCAACAGCTGAATCACTTTGCCTTAACTAATAAAATATACCTTATTCATTGGCCAAAACCCAACATAATCCTTCCAATGAAAATAAATAACTAGCTTTGTTTCAAATAGCAGATATTAAAAGTGCAGTGTGCTATATACCATATTGCTGTACCTGCTTCTAATTATAATGATGTGGATGTCTCAGTAAAACTAAAATAGTATTAGTATGTCAGAAATGGCAAATTTAACAAACTCTCAACAATGCACTTTTAATTATCTAATTGATCTTATTCTTTTATGGAAGATACTGGTTGAAAAACATAATGTCACCAACTAGGCTAATAGACCCTCCTCAAAACAGAGAAAGAAGTCCAACTAACAAACATGTGTTGACCTTTTTCCTTATGAATCCAATTGCAACTTTTAAAAAACTACTTTCAACCACCAGTTCTTAAATCATTTTCTAGGCCTAAAGAAATTTTAAATACTGACAGCAATATTTTAATATTCATCTTTATTTTATTATTTACCATTTTTAATTTCCATGAATATGATGATTCCCATACATTGAATGATATCCCTATATAGGCAACATATATTCTTAGCAATCTATATTACTTTGCAAAAATATGACATGAAATTAACACAATATTGCTTTGAAACTCTTAGGATTGAAACCAGACAAAAAGAGAGATACATTGAGATATGTTTAGGATCCCCAACTCCACTACATGGAGTTAAGTACTAGAGATTCCCCAATTTTTGTAAAATACATCATACTGAATTCCTTAGAATAGACAGATTAATGTCGACCCTACAAATGTATTTTTCTTTTCTGTATTACTGAAGAAATGATCCAACAAGTTAAAAAACAGTTTGCTGTAATGAATATAAATTTGCCTAAATAAAATAGATCTGAACGTTAAAATCTTAGTTTACACAATTTTCTGTGAAAATTTTCCCAATATTTATCAAGTGGAAAGACTGGTGCTGTTTTGTTTTGTGTTTTCATAATTAAGTTATGTAAAAAGTTTTAATTAGGTCGACAAAAGTTTATATTTTCAATTGTTTTATTCTAACAATGGTAGATGGCATGACAGGCATGATAAAATTATTGGTGCCATCGGTATTAATCTTTGTGATATATTACTCACACATATATATTTGTCATCCGGGAAAAGTATCATAATGGAATGAAAAAGTTTAGAAATAAAATTAGAGTAAACAAAATGGAAAAGATGTCTGCAAAAGATGACAGATTTAGATGTCATATCTGATCTTGCTTCAGTATTAGAAAGTGAGGAAGAGTGGAATTTACATGCTAAGAAATTTAGGACTTCCTACTAGATATGTAGCACATGTGAACATATTGAAGAAAACCCATAAAAACTAGAAAATAACTGCCCTTCCTGAGAATACAACTTAAATACTGTTGAAATTGAATACAAAAGGTTTTTGCTGAACCACCTAACAGGAAATGTAACCTATATTCAATGTCCTCATGATTCACATTGAAGAGTAAAATTCTAACAATATCCAAGACAACAAAGGTTCCCCAAATGTTCACACCCTGTTTGGGGATAAATACCAGGTCAAAAAGAACTCTACTCTTTTAAACATGAAAACATTAGTACACCAAAAAAAAAAAAAGAAAGAAAGAAACAGTGTGGAAACTGTTAAAATATTTTGCTATAGAAAGCAAAACTTTTTCTTAAGAATGAATAAATGTTTATTTTTGAAAGTGCTTTACTACTGGACACAATATATCTTAAACTATATTTATTTTGTGCTTTCAATAAAATGCAATAAAATAGGCTGTTGGGAAAAAATAAATAAAGACAAAAGTCCAAGGTGAAAGAGAATTACCTTATATCATGAAAGATTATATGTAAGTTGCTATTAAAACTGGTAATAATATAAATTTAAAAATTTTACTAATAAGCATTATTGCATATAATGTCCATTGTAGATAAAATAGATTGGTAATACGGAAGACAAATTTGATACAGCATTTTAGAATATAAATGAACATCAGTGATGAGAGTAAGTCAATAAGAGAAAATAGAGCTGTGAACGAGACCACTGTGAAATTAAATTCTATGGCTCTTGACGGAGAGGATAGAATCAATGGAAAAGATATAATTGATATATACAAGAAAAATGTACTACATAAAGTAAAAAAAAAAATCACAGAGTTAAATTTTAAAAATTATATCAACACCTAGACACATGAGGGTACTTCAAATAGTTGGCCAAAAAGTAGAATTAAAAGATAATGTGGGGCCGGCCCAGTGGCGCACTGGATAGTGCGCCGCTTGGGAAGCGCGGCGGCGCTCCCGCCGAGGGTTCGGATCCCACATACAGACCGGTAATCACTTAAGTCATTTTCTGTAGGGCTTAATTCCTTCACAGAACCCTGGCTTAGAAGAGCCTACAGACAGATCATACAGAAACTATAAATCAGAAGTTTTTAACATTAAAGCACATTAGAACCATCTGTAAAAGTTAAGATAAAAATTCAGACTTGTGGACAATACCCTAGATCAATACAATTAGAGTCTTTGGGGGTGAGGACAAGTATCAAAACACCCTGGTGATTATGAGAACTGCTGCCAGAAATACTTTGAAAGTGATGGCAAATAAGGGTAATTCAGAAGATGCCGTGGGTGAGATGAAGGTGGATTCAACACATATTGCGTAAACACCACATAACAAGAATTATTCAATCAACTTCTGCCACAATTTTTTGCATTAGATAAGCCAACATTTCTGTTTTATAAATGAGAAAAGTAAGATGCATAATAGTCAAATGACTTGTGCAAGGAAACAATAAATAACAGATCTTAGATGTGATAGCGAGAGTCCCACTTGCTAGAGCTTAAAAAAGTCTAATGTCACTTTGATATTTATCAATTAGGATATCTCAATAGCATTAAAACTTCTTCCAGGATTTTGGAAATTTCTCACCAGTTCCCAAGAGAAAAGCTTAGACTCCCTTAGCTATATACTGTAATCAAGTGACTCGACTGCCATCAATCACACTACTGCACGACATTCAGAGCACATGCAAGCTGCACAAGGCAGAATTGATCGTCAGAAAGGTTCTGGCAGAAGCAGTCAGTTCTCCCAGGGTGTCGTACTAGAGCTTATGGCATGCAATCCCGATTGCCCTGCATGCCAAGAATTCAGGGTCATGGCGTTTCCAGGAGAGAAGCCCCTGTGCAGTATTGGGCATTGTTTTCGATTTCAGATTGCGGCTTTACTAGAGATTTGGAGTACTGACATATTCTTTAATAAAAAGTTTTTTGGTTTTTTTTTTTTTTTTTTTTTAATATTGGAAGTTATAAAAAAGTAAATTATGCAGAGTTGTATATCTTTTATGTGGTGCATCAATATAGATTGCTTTATCCTTGGCAAGATAATTAAAAACAATTTTGAAAAGTTTACATTAAAAGTAACAATTACTAGAATAATACATTTCTTCCAATTGCCAGAGGACAAAAGAGCAATAAAAAAGGAAGAAGTGATCAGAATCAAAAAGAAAATATGAAGAAAAAACACATAATACAAGTTGTAATCTATTGTAATGATAAAACACATTAGTAGTCATGACCCAAGTAAGTGCATTTACTTATTTATTTTTTTCCTTTACTTTTTTTTATTGAAACATAATTGATTACACATATTTGTGGGGTACAGAATTGATTATCAATATATGTACAATGTGATGATCTAGTCAGGATAATTAGCATATCCATCATTACAAAATGTAATTATTTCTTTGTGTTTAGGACATTCAAACTCCTCTCTTCTAGTCATTTGATAGCATGCAGTAATTATTGTTAATTATAGGTGACTAGCTTGACTGTACATAAATAGAATTTATTTTTCCTAACTAGGTGTTTGTGTCCATTAACGCATTTCTTGGCATCCGTCCCCTTTCTGCTTTCCTGCTCCAGAAACCACAGTTTTGTTCTCTCCTTCAGAAAGTTCCATGTATTGTTTCTTTCTTTATTTCTCTTTTTTTCTCTCTTTCTTTCTTGCTTAATTTTTCAGCTCCCACTTATGAGTGAGAACATGCAGTATTTTACACTCTGTCTGGCTTGTTACACTTAGCATAATTTTCTCCAAACTCATCCATGTTTTTGGGATTGGCAGAATTTCTTTTTAAATTTTTTTTCATGGCCAAATAGTATTCTATTGTGTATATATCTCACGTTTTCCAAATTCACCATTAGTTGGTGGATATTTAGGTTGGTTCTATATCTTGGCTATTGTATCCCTTTGACATGATGATTTCCATTCCTTTGGGTATATACCCAGTAGTGAGATTGATGAATCATACGGTTGTTCTATCTGTAATTGTTTGGGAAACTTTCATACTGTTTTCCATAATGGCTGTGCTAATTTACAGTCCCACCAACAGTGTAGAACAGTTCCCCTTTCTTGGCATCCTTACCAGCATTTGTTATTCTCTGTCTCTTTTATAATAGCCAGTCTAACTGGGGTAAGATGATATCTCAATGTAGTTTTGATTTACATTTCCCTAGTGATTAGTGATGTTGAGTATTTTTTCATGTACCTGTTGGCTATTTGTATGACTTATTTTGAGAAATGCCTATTCAGCTCCTTTGCCCATTTTTTGATTGGGTTATTTGTTTTTTTACTATTAAGTTGTTTGAATTCCTTGTATATTCTGGATATTAATCCCTTGTCAGAAGCATAGTTTGCAAATATTTCTTCCCATTCTTCAGGTTGTCTTTTCACTCTGTTGTTTCCCTTGCTGTGCAAAAGCTTTTTAGTTTGACATAATCCCATGTGTTTATTTTTACTTTTGTTGCCTGTGCTTTTGAGTTCTTATTCATAAAATCTTTGCCCAGTCCTACATACTGAAGTGTTTCCTCTGCCTTTCTGTTTTCTTCTAGGGGTTTTATAGTACCAGGTCTTATATTTAAGTCTTTAATCCATTTTGAGTTGATTTTGGTATACAGTGAAAGGTAAGGGGCTAGTTTCATTCTTCTATANAAAAAAAAAAAAAAGAAAGCAAGTTGTTGTTCAGGTGTGACAGCAATGAATACATACTTTCAAAAGTGAAAAAACACTATTAATGTACCTTTTCTACACTTGTATGTATATTACAGTAAACTGAAAAATCAATCAAAATTAAAAATTAAAACATAAGAGTATAAAAATGCTATTATTGGGTTAATATTTAACATGGTTAAAGATATGATTAAGAGGAAATATAATAGCAAAATTAACATAATCATACCATTCAGTGTCTAAAATATATCTCATATCCATGTAATATTGGAAGTTATAAAAAAGTAAATTATGCAGAGTTGTATATCTTTTATGTGGTGCATCAATATAGATTGCTTTATCCTTGGCAAGATAATTAAAAACAATTTTGAAAAGTTTACATTAAAAGTAACAATTACTAGAATAATACATTTCTTCCAATTGCCAGAGGACAAAAGAGCAATAAAAAAGGAAGAAGTGATCAGAATCAAAAAGAAAATATGAAGAAAAAACACATAATACAAGTTGTAATCTATTGTAATGATAAAACACATTAGTAGTCATGACCCAAGTAAGTGCATTTACTTATTTATTTTTTTCCTTTACTTTTTTTTATTGAAACATAATTGATTACACATATTTGTGGGGTACAGAATTGATTATCAATATATGTACAATGTGATGATCTAGTCAGGATAATTAGCATATCCATCATTACAAAATGTAATTATTTCTTTGTGTTTAGGACATTCAAACTCCTCTCTTCTAGTCATTTGATAGCATGCAGTAATTATTGTTAATTATAGGTGACTAGCTTGACTGTACATAAATAGAATTTATTTTTCCTAACTAGGTGTTTGTGTCCATTAACGCATTTCTTGGCATCCGTCCCCTTTCTGCTTTCCTGCTCCAGAAACCACAGTTTTGTTCTCTCCTTCAGAAAGTTCCATGTATTGTTTCTTTCTTTATTTCTCTTTTTTTCTCTCTTTCTTTCTTGCTTAATTTTTCAGCTCCCACTTATGAGTGAGAACATGCAGTATTTTACACTCTGTCTGGCTTGTTACACTTAGCATAATTTTCTCCAAACTCATCCATGTTTTTGGGATTGGCAGAATTTCTTTTTAAATTTTTTTTCATGGCCAAATAGTATTCTATTGTGTATATATCTCACGTTTTCCAAATTCACCATTAGTTGGTGGATATTTAGGTTGGTTCTATATCTTGGCTATTGTATCCCTTTGACATGATGATTTCCATTCCTTTGGGTATATACCCAGTAGTGAGATTGATGAATCATACGGTTGTTCTATCTGTAATTGTTTGGGAAACTTTCATACTGTTTTCCATAATGGCTGTGCTAATTTACAGTCCCACCAACAGTGTAGAACAGTTCCCCTTTCTTGGCATCCTTACCAGCATTTGTTATTCTCTGTCTCTTTTATAATAGCCAGTCTAACTGGGGTAAGATGATATCTCAATGTAGTTTTGATTTACATTTCCCTAGTGATTAGTGATGTTGAGTATTTTTTCATGTACCTGTTGGCTATTTGTATGACTTATTTTGAGAAATGCCTATTCAGCTCCTTTGCCCATTTTTTGATTGGGTTATTTGTTTTTTTACTATTAAGTTGTTTGAATTCCTTGTATATTCTGGATATTAATCCCTTGTCAGAAGCATAGTTTGCAAATATTTCTTCCCATTCTTCAGGTTGTCTTTTCACTCTGTTGTTTCCCTTGCTGTGCAAAAGCTTTTTAGTTTGACATAATCCCATGTGTTTTTATTTTTACTTTTGTTGCCTGTGCTTTTGAGTTCTTATTCATAAAATCTTTGCCCAGTCCTACATACTGAAGTGTTTCCTCTGCCTTTCTGTTTTCTTCTAGGGGTTTTATAGTACCAGGTCTTATA
>NW_007736847.1:0-842 GCF_000696425.1 Galeopterus variegatus
GAATCTTGAAAGCTGCAAGAGAGAAGTGTCAAATCACCTATAAGGGAGCCCCAATCAGACTAATATAAGAATTTTCATCACAAACCCTAAAAGCCAGAAAGGAATGGGAGGATATATTCAAAATACTAAAAGCCAGAGATTGTCAGGAAGAATACTCTACCCTGCAAGGCTATCCTTCCAAAATGAAGGGCAAATAGTATATTTCTCAGACAAACTAACACTGTGGGAGTTCACCACCACACAACCACCCTTACAAGAAATTCTCAAAGGAGTACTGGGTTTGGTTCCTGAAAAATAACCACCACTGCCATAAAAACCCAAGAAAAATCTAAACCCTCCAGTATAATAAAAATGGCATACATGAAGAGAAAACAAACAAATGAAATGGCTATCTACATCCTAAAAAACCAACAAACACAGAAAACAAACAGTAAATCAGAAAGCAAGGAACAAAAGACACATAAGACAAACAAACAACAATCAATAAGATGCTAGGAATAAATCAACACTTTTCAATAGCAAACTTAATGTAAAAGGCTTAAATTCCCCAATCAAAAGACATAGACTGGCTGACTGGATTAAAAAGGAGGACCCAACTATATACTGCCTTCAAGAGACCCACCTCACCCATAAATACACACATAGACAAAGAGTGAAAGTATGGAAAAAGATTTACCATGCAAACAGAAAAGAAAAATGAGCTGGAGTAGCTATTCTTATATCTGACAAAGTAGACTTTAAACTAAAAAACATAAAAAGAGACAATGAGGGACACTATAAAGATAAAAGGACTGATCCATCAAGAAGACATAACAATCATAAATATGTATGCACCCAATGTT
>NW_007736847.1:4153-4579 GCF_000696425.1 Galeopterus variegatus
AAAAAATCTCTATAATGACAACTACAAACCACTTCTGAGAGAAATTAGAGAGGATAAAATAAGATGGAAAGATATCCCGTGCTCTTGGATTGGAAGAATCAACATCGTGAAAATGGCCATACTACCCAAAGTGATATACAAATTCAATGCAATCCCCATCAAAATTCCAATGACATTCCTCTCAGAAATGGAAAGAACTATACAGACATTTGTATAGAATAACAAAAGACCATGCATAGCCAAAGCAATGCTGAGCAAAATAATAAAGCAAAAATAAAGGCATAACACTACCTGACTCTAAACTATACTACAAAGTTATAATAACCAAAACAGTATGGTACTGGTATAAAAACAGACACACTGAACAATGGAACAGAATAGAGAATCCAGAAATCAACCCACACACTTACTGCCATCTGATCTTTG
>NW_007736847.1:5509-25582 GCF_000696425.1 Galeopterus variegatus
GTGAAACAAGCAAGGCACAGAAAGAGCAATCCCACATGCTCCCACTTATAGGTGGGAGCTAAAAATAAATAAATAAATTCACACGCACACACAAAAAAACCGGGGGTGGGTGGGGAGAAGACTTAACAATCACAAGTCCTTGAAGTTGATACGAAAAGCAAACAGAAAGGACATTGTTGGATGGGAGGGGGGAGAGGAAGGAGGGAGGGGGGTTTCAGTAATGGGCCACAATAATCAACCTCATTGTATATCGACAAAATAAAATTAGGAAAAAAGATAAAAATGATAAAATAAAGTTTTCATACCTTAAAAAAAATTATTTAAAACTGCTAGTTACCACTTGTACATTTTCCCTGGAGAAATGTCTGCAGATATCTTTTGCCCATTTTTTAATTAGTTTATGTATTTAATATTGAATTGTAAAAGGTCTATATATACAGATGGTGCCAGACTTAAGATGCTTCAACAATGACTTTTCAACTTTACAGTGGGGCAAAAGCAATACAGATTTGGTATGCTACTCAGCCATGATGGAGTTACATCTGGATAAACCCAGGATAAGTTGAAAATGTAGTAAATCAGAGCCACGATTTCAATTTACAGTGAGTTTATCCAGATGTAATCCCATGGCAAGTCGAGCAGCATCTGTATGTATTCTAGTACAAGTCTCTAATGAGACATATGATTTGTAAATATCTTCTCTCATTCTGTGAGTTCTCTTTTCACTTTCCTCATAGTGCCGTTTGACATGTGCAAGTTTTTAATTTTGATGAAGTTCACTTACCTATTTTGTTGTTGTTGCTCAGACTTTTGTTTGTCATATCCATTGTCAAACACAGGTTATTGAAAGAAAGTGAGCTGAGACGCCAGGTACCAATCAAGCTTTATTAAAGGAAAAGAATCTGCCAGGCTGCACTCAGAGCAGAGGGCAGCCTGGGCTGCCCTCAAAATGGAGGACAACCCCAGATGTGGGGATGAGAGAGCTTATATAGGGCGCCAAGGGCTGGCTGATACCATCAAGGAGGGACATTATGCTAATGCCAAAGCTATGCAACCAGGGTGGAGAACTGCACCTTTGTGGAAGCAAAAGGGTTTCTGTTTTGCAGAAGTCACAAAGCTTCTCATAAAGGGAAGGGGGGAGAGGTTTGGTGCTGGAGTGGAAGACAAGGCTGGCAGCTATTTTGTGCTTATTGTGTACACAATGGTGCCAGTCATGTCCAAGATCCATCAGTTATAAAGATTTTCCCCTACGTTTTCTTCTAAAGATTTAGTACTTTTCATCTTACATTTGGGTCACTGACCTATTTTGAGTTAACTTTTGTAGGTGGTGTGAGGCGAAGGTTCAACTTCATTCTATTCCATGTAGATATTTAGTTTCCCAGCACCATTAAAAAGAATTTTCTTTCACCCACTGCAAAAAATTGGTTAACCAGAGACACATATTTTTATTTCTGCATTATCAATTTTATTCTACTTATCCAAGTCAGTCCTTACATGGCTACCATCCTGCCATGATTACCATTACTTTGTAATAAATTTTGAAAACATGACCATTTTTTTTTTCTCTTTCAAGATTGTTTGGGTTATTCTGGAATTCTTGCAATTCTATATAAATATTAGAATCAGCTGGTCAATTTCTACAAAAGTCATCACAAAAAGAGATTATGAATAAATTGAGTTGAATCTGTAGATCAATTTGGAGAGCACAGCAATCTTAACATTGTCTTCCACCCATGAGCATAGGATGTTTTTACAATTATTTAGATCTTTTAAATTTTCTTTCAGCAATGTGTTGTGTTTTACACAGTATAAGTTTTATACTTCTTTTGTTAATGTTTTAACTATTTTATGCCTTTTGATGCTATTGTAAGTGGGTTTTTTAAAATTCATTTTTGCAGTGTTTATTAGAAAGAGAAAAGTACAATTGCTTTTTATGTATTGATCTTTTATTCTGTAGCAATGCTAAACTCATTATTAGTTCTAATAGTTTTTTAATATACTTTTTAAGATTTTTCTATATAAGTGATTATCTCATTTCCAAACAGAGATAATTTAACTTTTTTTTCTAATCTGTGTTAGGTTGGTGAGACAAACAGAATAAAAGACTCGGAGCCAAATGTTATCAAGCCAGGGAGGTAACTCCAGGGAACCTGGAGGGGAAACTGAAAGATCAGTGTTCCACACTTTTACAGATTGGCAGAGGCTTTATAGGGTTTGTCTGGGAAGGGTTTAGGCAGCTCTTCTGAGCACTCAGCATTCTGTAACGGCTTTGTGGGGTTTTGTTTTGTTTTGTTTGTGTGTGTGTGTGTGTATGCTTGTGTTTTGCTTCATACAAGATGTTTTTATTGGAACACACCAGCCCGAGAGAAAGGGAGGAGGTAGGGGGACAGTGTGAGTTGTACCAGATGTCCTTACCAGAATGTACTGACCTTGAAAAGAAGGGAGGGGCACAGGGTGAGAGTAGCAGATGTTCTTATGTTAAGCTGACTGTGAGGCCTAATATTCTTCCCTTTATTTATATATACATACTTACATACATATATATATATGAAGGGAGAAAGGAGTTGGGGTGAAGATCTTTGCTTCTGTACCTACTTTGAGCTGATTAGGGATGCCAAACATTAGGGGGTGTTTGGGGGACCAACTGCAATCATTGGTATTGGACAGCTTGAAGTGTGAGGACTGTCTTGATCTGTTGGGCTGCAGTGGAACCCATGGTCCACTGGATGAACGCAATGAGCATTTGAAATAAAAAAAGTTCCAATTGTTAAGCCTAGAACTAGAAGCACAAGGGGAATTAAAAAGGTGGCTAGGGGCCGGCCCTGTGGCTCACTTGGGAGAAGTGCGGTGCTGATAGTGCTGAGGCTGCAGGTTCTGATCCTACATAGGGATGGCCAGTGTGCTCACCGGCTGAGCGTCGTACTGACCACACTATGCCGAGGGTTGCAATCCCCTCACTGATCAAAAAGGGGGGGTGGCTAGGAAGGAGGCCCACTGGGCCATTGTGACCAGGACATTTCCTTTGTGTGTTGAATTTGAGATGCCATGTCATGTAGGGTTTTTTGCTACATCTCCGACTATTCCAGACTGGTTAACATAAAAACAACATTCTTCCTCTAGGAGCAGACAGGTTCCTCCAGTTTCAGCAGTTAGGATATCCAGGGCCCATCTATTTTAGAGAACCATTCCTGCCAGTGAATCTATTTGATTTTGAATGGTGGTGAGGGTGGAGGCCATTTCATCTAGAGTGTCAGAGAGGACTTTTGACAGTTGTTGGAAATAGGTTGTGGCAGTGGTAATGCCAGATATTCCTGTCCCTAGAGCAGTGGAAGTTCCTAGGGTAGCCAGTAAGGGAATGAGGAGTGAAGCAGCCCACTTATGATGGGCCACAGAAGAGGGAACTGTGGCATGAAGGGGAGCCTGAATAGTTTGTGTGTTTGGCAGTCAGGTAACAGTGGGGAGCTGGAACACTAAGGTACAGGTGCCAGACCTGTTAGAGGGAAGGCAGAGGCAGGATGAGCAGCCGCAGAGAAAGAAAACACTGGGGTAGTGAGACAGAAGCTGTAGGTGAAAGTGCTAGACATGAGACTTGTTTATTTTCTAGGTCCCATGCTGAGTAGGATCTGGAGAAGGTGGTACCAGTTAGGAGCTGGTAGGGAATGTTGGTGGGGAAGAGACAAACCTTTTTGGCTTGTGAGTGAGAGGAAGAAGTGGTTGCTGTCTGTGATGAGCTGTAGTTGGGAAGATGTGTTGAGAGAGGGAAAAGCAAGGCAGGAAGGCTTGTTGGAGCATTTGTCCCAAAACATTCCTTCCTGTAAGACACATGGTGACCTCCATCTGCAGAGAGGGTGTTGAGTTGTTGGTTTGGAGATGGTGGTAAGAGAAGGTTTATCTAGGAGATGGATGGGGGGCCTGAGAAGTGGGTATCATTTTTCCAAACTAGGGTGGAGTTCGATGTTCTGATGGTCTTTGGAGGGTGAGAGGTTAAGAGTAAGTTGACACTGACTGGTGGAGAGCTGTCTGACAAAGGTTTGATAGGTTTGGTGCAAGAATGACCAGTGAATGCAAAGAGGTGCTGGAGAAGTGAAGTAAGTTTGAGTGGATACAGGGCCCCACATAGGTGATTTCTGGGGTTTAAGATATTGGGCTATCCCAGGTGCTATTAGTCTTAAATACATTACAGCTCTGCAGAAACCATTCATGGAGAAGTTTCAGTTTGAGGGGGATAGGCATTTAGGAGTGAGAGAGAACGGAAGGGTTTATGGAAGGACACAGTGGAAAACTGTAGACGTAGGTTCATGCTAGATCTTGTCCAAGTAGTTAGGTCAGCAGGGTATGCTGAAGTTTGTTGCGTTTGGGTACAAAGACAGATCCAACAATTAGATGATGGGAGAAAATGTGACTGGTTTAGGAGTTGTTGCACCAACATGGATGGACCTTGAGAGAATTATATTAAGTTAAATGAGTCAGGCACAGAAAGAGAAATACCACATGTTCACACTTATTGGTGGGAGCTAAAAATTAATAAATAAATTCACACACACACACACACACACACACAAAAACAACGGGGGGGTCGGGGGAAGAAGATATAACAACTACAATTACTTGAAATTGATACAACAAGCAAACAGAAAGGACATTGTTGGGTGGGAGGGAGGTTTGGGTAAGGGGCAACAATAATCAACCACAATGTATATCAACAAAATAAAATTTAAAAAAATAAAATAAATAAATAAATAAATAAATAATAAAAAATTTTAAAAGAAGGAGTTGTTGCACAAGACTTATAAAAGGGATCCAGCTACTGTTTTGATGGCTGGACTGAGGAGTGGAGATATTCACGGTGAGGATGAGTAGAAGAAAGAGTGGCCCAAGCATTACAGAGTCTATTTGGCAAATAGAAGGATGCAGATAATAAAAGTAAACCACTGTAGCTGACCTAAATCAAAGTTGCTGAAATCTCCCTGGAGGTGTAACTCGGTTACAGCTGCCCAAAGTTCATCTACTGAGGTGGGAGGGTGTTGAGAAGGGCATCAAGAGAGGTTGAGGAGTAGAATGTGAAAGATTAGTTAGAGCAATATGGGGTATAGTAAGGTGGGCAGTGGGATAGAAGTGTGAAGAGTCAGAAGGCCCAGCTGTGAGAGGAGGCTGAGGACTGAGGTGCCTGTGCCGTTACTCACCTATAGTAGCCTTTTCCTCTGGTATCCGAGAGAGCCGGATAGTGGTTGGGCCAGTGTCAGTTACTCTGTACAGAGAAGAGAAGTGACAGATTTGGGGAAGATGCATTCCTTTCAATAGACCAGCCTGGAGTAGCCACTGAATAACTGGCCTAAGTCCCTGGAGTCCCTCTCTACCGACTGGATATTGGGCTTGGTGAGAAAACACGGAAGGGTCTTTAACCGGCATTTTTAGTGGGGGGTGGTGTTTAGAGATAGAAGGAGTAGTGGTATCCCAGACCTTGGGGTTAACAATATTGGGGGTAGAGGGTAAGAGGGAAGAAGTGATTCTGGGTAGCATAAGAGTAGAAGAGGTTCAGGTGGGTTTGGAGTAAAGTATATGGATGCCTGGAACTTGGTGAGGATGTCCCTTTCCAAAACAGGGGTAGGACAATGTGGAATGACCAAAAACTGGTGTATGAAAGGTACTTTAAAAAGAATGCAAGGTAGGAGGGAAGTGACCTTTGACTTGAATGGAATTCTTTCCACCCCTACAACAGAAACAGAGGAATCAAAGAGTTGGTCTGAATATTCTGGGAGCACTGAATATGAGGCCCTCATGTCCAATAAAAAGGAAAAGAGCTTGCCTGCTACCAGTTACAGTTACTCAGGGTTCAGCGGTGGTGATAGGGGTGGCAGCAGGGATTGTAAGTCCCGGGTCCTGTCAGTTGCAGTCCTCATCAGCTAGTCCCAACAGGTTGGGCAGTTCCAAACCAGGCTGTACAGATCCTACAGGGGTGGCTGGAGCAGGTCCAGGGACCCTTTTACTGCAGTCCACCTTACAGTGTCCTGTTTTACCACACAGTGGACAAGGTGCAGGTGGGGGCCTTGGGTTTGAACAGGTGCTTTCCCAGTGTCCTGGTTGCTGCACTTGAAGCAGTCACCTGGGGGAGAAATGAGAGGCTTACCCTGAGCTTTGCCTTAAGATGTTCATGGTTTCCGATTTCCCTGGACAGCAGCAGCCAGCATTTCAATGGTATGAACTCTGAAAGAAAGTGAGCCAAGATGCCGGTTACTGATCAAGCATTATTAAAGGAAAAGAATCTGCCAGATTGCTCTCAAAGTGGATGGCAGCCCATGGCTGCCCTCAAAATGGGGGACAGCACCAGGTGTGGGGTGGTGGAGCTTATATAGGGCATGAAGGGCTGGCTGATACCATCAAGGAGGGGCATTATGCTAATGTGGAAACTATGTTACCAGGGTGGAGAACTGTGCTCTTGCAACAGCAAAAGAGTTTCTGTTTTGCAGAAGTCATGAGGCTTCTCATAAAGGGAAGGGGCAAGGGGTTTGGTGCTGGAGTGGAAGACAGGGCCCGTGGCTATTTTGTGCTTATTGTGTGCACAATGGTGGTGGTCACATCCGAGATTCATCATTCCGGCCTTTTAAGTATAGGGAGAAGGGAAAAGGGGCAAAGGTCTCATTCTTCTGAAGCTACTTCCTGCTGGAGATGGGTGAAGACATGGAAAAAATAAAAGATTTATGTTGGCAGGTAAAACAATTAGGTGGTGGGGTATTGGTTTCATGTGGGGAGGTGATATTCTTCCAGGGGAGGGTTGCTGATTCTGAGGGGCTGATATCCTCCTCGCAGGAACAATTTGGTGACCTTTTGATTGGTGAAAGCCTGCATACATTCCTATGAGAAATTAGAGAAACACCAAAAGAGACAGGGACCAAAAAGTAGTCCCAGCACAGTTAGGGGTCCTAGTAGGGGCATAAGCTAGGGTATCCAAGGGTTCAGTGACTGGGGCCACCCCCCAGGTGTGTTTGTGTTTTGTAACCCTCTGTGTTGGTGATCAATGCTTGCTTTTCAATGATTTAAGTTGATTTGGATCACCCTGGACTCATTTATGTAGTAACAGCATTCCTCCCCCAAGAAGAGGTAGGTGCCTTCCTTCTCAGCTGTAAGGAAGTAAAGGGCCCCACAGTTCTGTAAAGTGACTATAGTGAGTGAGGTGACCTGTCATTGGAGGGAAGAGATGCTATCTATACTTAGTTCTTCTGGGAGTTTTTGATAGAATTGAGAGGCAGTAGCAGGGCCCGCTATGCCAGTCCCAGTTGCAAGAAGGATCCCTGCCCCAAATAGAAAGTACAATTAGTGCCATATGGGAGCAGGGCCACTGCCTAAGAGGGGGAGCCAAAGTTAGTCTCAGTCCAATCTCCATCCCTCCATCTGTCTGGACTGTGATGTTGAGGACAAGCCAAACGAATATGCAAGAAATCATGTTAGGAGGCAGGCAACAGGATAATGTAGTTTTACAAAGGAAATATATTCTGGCTTTAGGGCATAGATGTGGGGGTAAGCGAGTGGTAGCGTTTGGTGGTGTTAGTAAGGCAGAGTGTGGGCAGGCCTCGCATAATGCTGACACTCCCCACTGAGGTGGGATTAGAGGAAAGTGAAGAGATGTTTGTGGAAACATTGTGGGCTGCATCTACAGGGAGGGGCGGTGACCACAGAAAGCTTCTTGTAAAGTAGGAGACAGATGAATTGCTCAGGGACCAGTCTGATTCACTGAGGACTGCATCATCCCTGGACCTGGAATCTTCATGTTCCAGGTAAGGGGAAGCATTGAGATAGGAGGAAAAACACAGGAAGGATGTGAAGGGAAGCGGGCCTGTAAGAGTGAGAAGATAATGGCTGGGGGAAAGATCATCCTTCTTCTGGAATTGGGGGAAGAGGAGAGGCCCTGGAGATCTTCAGTTTTGTGTGTCCTAAAATGAATAAAATATAAGGAGATGTTGGGTTGGGGGTTGAGCAGAGGGACCCCTCTGGCTTGGTGTTAACAGATTCTTTGGGTAAAGTCTCAGTTGCTCATTTTACCAGGTATAAGTGATACCAAGGGGCCTTTCCTAGTACTTTTACTGCCATGGGGGTGGTGCGAAGTATGGTATAAGGCCTTTCCCAACATGGTGAGAATGGCTTTGGGATTTGGGTTTTAATATACACTTGCTGTCCCAGGCTCAGTTTAAAGTCCGAGGGGATGGTGGGGAAAGAATGAGGTAATAGAAGGTAGGCCTGTTCCCAAAGAAGATCCCTAATGAGTGAAAGAGTAGGGAGATACTGGCCTAAAGGCAATGAGCTGGAAGGGAGAGGTGTGAGAGTGAAGGGTCTACCATACATAAGTTCGAAGGGGCTGAGGCCAGTGCGTTTGTGGGGGTCATCCCGTAAGCGAGTGAATGACTCATAGGTAGGCCAAAATGAGGGATGATTTTTGACGTGACAGCATTCATTACTGTTGTAGCACCCTCTGAAGTGTATGGCAAAGCCTCAATCCAACCCATAAAGGTATCTACTAAGGTTGGAAGATAGCATGTCCTTTTGTGGGGAGGCATGTGAGTAAAGTCAATTTGCCATCCTCTGGCCTGGTGGGTGGGAGAGGACTGAACTTGGAGGCCACCTTTATTGGAGCAACAAGTACACAAAGGACAATTTTGAGTGATTTGTTTTAGTAACTTGGCCATGTGGGGAGAGTAATATAAGGGCTGAAGAAAGCGTAGTAGGGGTTCATAGCCTGTATGAACCGAATTATGGAAATCTAAAAAGATGTGCTCAGGGCCGGCCCGGTGGCACACTGCTACAGTGTGGCGCTTGGGAGCACGGCGGCGCTCCCACTGAGGGTTCGGATCCCACATACAGACCGGCCGCTCACTGGCTGAGCGAGGGGCGGGCGCAACACCGAGGGTTGCAACCCCGTTGCCGGTCCCGGTCCGGTACGGGAGTGACACTGAGGGTTGCGATCCGTTGCTGGTCAGTAAAAAAGACAAAAAGGAAAAAAAAATAAAAATAAATAAATAAATAAAGGATGTGCTCAGCCTCTGTGGTGGGGGGACATAGCAACTGGAGAGAGAATACCAGTTGTCCTTTCTTTGTGCTCCCAACTGTTGGAGGTGTATTTCTTGAGGTGTGTATTGGGGTAAGGGCATAGGGGCCATGAGAAGGACCTGAGCAGGAGAGGAAGACTGGGGGCCTGATGATTGAGCAGCCTGTTTTGCAGTTAGATCCACCAGTTTGTTTCCCTGGGCTATAGGGTCATTGGAGTTTTGGTGTCTTCTGCACTGTATAACCCAACCTTCTTTGGGAGTTGTGCAGCCTCAGGAAGTATCTTGATAAGATGTCCATTTTTTATGGGCCCTCCCTGAGTGGTCATGTATCCTCTCTCCTTCCATATGGCCAGGTGTGGAGGTGGTACTTCCATCTATGAACTGTGTAATGGGATGTGGGGAGATGTGTGGAAAGGGATTGAGAAAGAGGCCTAAAGCCTCCATGCAATTATGTTCTAAGGGTCATGAGTGTTTTGGGATGAAAGTGGCTAGAGTTAAGGTGAGGGTGAAGTTTGAAGAAAAACTGTGAATTCTTAATGAAAGTTAGGTGAATAAGTTGTAGCCAAGAAGGAGAGAGAATTGACTTGGCCTTATGGCTGAGAAGGTCTTGACCATTGTCCAAAAGTTAGTTTAGAGCTTTCTTGTGTTAAAAGGGTGGCTGCCACCAAGCCCAGTAAACAGGGGGCCCATCAACAGGGGGCCCATCCTCGAGCTGTGGTGTCAAGTTGTTTAGACAGGTATGCAATAGGGGAGAAAATATCTCTTGCTTCTTGTCCCAAATCCCCAACTGCCAATCCTTGGGTTTCAGTGATGTATAGGATAAAAGGGTGAGATAGATTTGGGAGGGATAGGGCTGGGGCTGTGAGCAGAGTGGCTTTTAATCTCTGGAAGGGAGAATGAATGGGCTTTGTGGATCTAAAGGAATGGCAGGAACTCCTTTGGCTGCCCCATAAAGTGGTTTTGTTAGCATGCCAAGGTAGGAATCCATAGGCAAAGATACCCTGCAAGCCCCAAGAAATAAAGGATTTTGCCCTTTGTGGTAGGAGTAGGGAGTTCAAAAATTAGGCTCTTATAATCCACCATTATTTCTCTGGTATTGGAGGTGAGGTGGACTCCCAAGTAGGTGACTGAAGGAGAAGAAATTTGGGCCTTGCTAGGGACACTCAATATCCCCTGGAGGCCAGCAGGAAAGTAAGGAGAGCAACAGTGTGGGCCTGTGAATCCTCATAGGAGGGGCTACAAAGGAGGAGGTCATCCGCCTATTGTATTAAAGTGCTAGAAGTTGGGGGAAGTTCAGATAAGTCTTGAGCTAAGGCCTGGCCAGAAAATGTGGGCTATCCCAAAACCCCTGAGATAGTACAGTCCAAGTAAATTGTTGGGAATGATGCATGTCAGGATCAGTCCTGTACTAAATGGTATGAGCTGTTAGGCTTTATAACCAGAAGGATGGGAGTATTGAAAGGCGAGTGGGTAGGCTGTGAGAGATGAGAAGAAAGGAGTTTATGTATGACAGGTTTTAAGCCTATTAGGTGTTTGTTAGCTATGGGGTATTGTGGGACATCAGGGAACAAAGAGGGGTTCCACAATTTAACAAGGGTAGGGGAATGGTATGTAGCAATGGAGGGAGAAGAATTGTCACATACTAAGGATTAACCTTGTCTGAGGGGGAGAGGAAGGTGGAAGCCCTGGGGGCCAGGTCTGGGTGTGACCTGTAACAGGAGTATTGTAGCTGGAGTTAAAGTGTTTAGGGTAAGAGTGGCTTTGAGTTTGAAAAGAATGTCCCATCCCAGTAAGGGGGTTGGGCATTGAGGCATTATTAAAAACTTGTGTGTGAATTGGGTGTGACGTAGAATGCAGGAAAGGGGTTGAGTGATCTGTGGGTGGTATTCCTATCCCATGACCCCTACTATTGCGATAGATGATGGGGCTGTTGGTCCTATATATTTAGGAAGGGTAAAGTAACTGGCCCCTGTATTGGTGACAAAAGAGATCAGCTTACCTGCTATGAAGTGAGTTACCCTAGGCTGATACATGGTGATCTCCATGGGGACCATGGGCCCTGGGCATCATCAGTCCTCCTCCTGGGCAAAGCTGAGAAGCTCTAGTAGGGATGGCCATGAAGCCAAAGGCTGTGGGTTGGGGACTGGGCCACTCCCTCTCTGGTGAGTGGAACAGTCAACCTCCCAGTGATTTGGCTGTCTGCAGTGAAGACAGGACCCAGGAGGAGGCCTGGGGTTACAACAGGCCCATGTCAAGTGGCCTGGTTGACCATATTTGAAGCAGTTCCCAGGCAGTTTGCCCCTTGAGGCAGCCACCTTTGGAGTATGTGAGCCATGGATGGCATTAGCCAGGAGCTGGTATTTGGACTGATCTCTTTTGTAATGACCCCCCTTTTTTTTCTTTCTCTATTGTTAAAAATCTTGAAAGCTGCATTGAGGAGGTAGTGTAAAAGAGCCATGCCTGCAGGGGAGTTTGGATCTATATGTGTGTTTATGTAAAGCCTCAGAGAGGCAGGTTAGGAATTAGTAGCCTTTTGAATGTCATAAACCAAGTGTGTGATCATGTTATCCCAGAGATCCCAATCCCTGTGGCCAGCCTGGTGGTCCCAATTTGGGTCTGTGCAAGGAACAGCAAGAGCTCCCACAGGCCACCTATTATTTTGAGCACATACCTCATTTGCCTGTTGGGCCACTATCCAGACCCGCTTCCTGTCTTCAGGGAATGGATATGTGTCTGGATCAAACTGGAAGGATTCCAGTCTTTTTTTTGGGGGGGGAGGAGGTCCAAAAGAGAAAAGGAGATATGAACTCAGACAATCCCTCCATCCCAGCCACTTCACAGAGGGGGATATAAAAGAGATGGGGCTGAGGACAAAGAGAGGGAAAAGGTGGAGGGGCTGGTGAAGGATTGGGAGCACACAGAAGTAGTCAAGGTGGCCCATATGGGTAGCAGAGTAGTCTGATGGATTAAAAGATTAATCCAAGTCCAGAAGGGGAGGTTGGGCATGAGCTAGCAGAATTCGAGATGTAGAATCTGAGACGTAGAATTTGACAGTTTTAACAGAGAGAAGAACACTTTCAGAGATAGAAGAAGGCTTGAACATAAAGGAATCTCTCCAGCTTTTGCCATTTGGGTGAGTATCTAAATCAAGAGTGCCATCTTGTGGCCACTGGGATCCATTGTACTGAGGTGTTCAAGTTTTTTTTTTTTTTTTTTTCCTTTTTGTCTTTTTTACTGACCAGTAATGGGATCGCAACCGTTGGTGTTGCACCCACCCCGCGCTCAGCCAGTGAGCGGGAACCGGTCTCCACATGGGATCCAAACCTTCGGCGGGAGCACCACCGCGCTCCCAAGCGGCGCACTCTCCAGTGCGCCACCAGGCTGGCCCAAGTTTTAATGTCTCCCTGGAGGCTGAGAAATTGGCCAGGAGACAGCCCAGAGGTGTAGAGTGTGGAGTACAGTAGAAAATGAGACATCTAGGTTTAATGTCTCTCTGGAAGCCAAGGGGTAAATTGGCCAGGAGACAGCCCAAGTGTGTAGAGCATGGAGGTTTGGATAGTGAGGTTCCCATTTAGAGGGTGAGAAAGGGAGCAGGCAGTCCTGGTAGAAGAAGAGTGCCAACAAAGAGTGTCCTCTTTACTGTCCACCTTCTTTTCAAGAGAAAAGCCACAACCAACTAATGAAGCATCCTTCAATAGCTGATGGGCACAAGAGGAGTTCATTCCCCCGGCCAGGTGCCTGGGCTTTATAGAGACCATAGTCATATAGAGAGTCATCAGGGGGACCTGTAGAAGCAAGACAGATCCACTGACTCACCCAGAATTGAGGCCAAAGTTGGATGTGTTGGTCTGAAGCAGCAAAAGGAGAGAGTCCCAAGTGTACCTGGTTCAGCAGGTCTGGGAAGGGTGGCTGGGAGCCAATCAACCCAAGAGAGGGGATTGTCCAGCAGTCTGGCCAAGACCCTTCCCAAGTTTTGGCACCATAATGAAAGAAAGTGAGCCGAGATGACAGGTACCAATCAAGTTTTATTAAAGGAAAAGAATCTGCCAGGCTGCACTCAAAGTGGATGGCAGCCCATGGCTGCCCTCAAAGTGGAGGACAGCAACAGGTGTGGGGGTGGTAGAGCTTATATAGTGTGCCAAGGGCTGGCTGATACCATCAAGGAGAGGCATTATGCTAATGTGGAAACTATGCAACCAGGGTAGAGAACTGCACCCTTGCAGAAGCAAAAGTTTTCTGTTTAAGTCACAAGGCTTATCATAAAGGGAAGGTTTATGGTGGGTTTGGTGCTGGAGTGGAAGACAAGGCTGGAGGCTATTTTGTGCTTATTGTGTACACAATGGCACTGGTCACGTCCAAGATCCATCAAACTCAAAGTTGTCAGAAACCTGTAACTGTCAGTTTTTTCCATGAATTTTTTTTGAAGACGTAACACTTTAAAATTATAAATGAACCAAGATTATGACTGATAGCATTTATATCAAGACATAGATTTCTAAAAACCTTACACAATTTTGGAACACATATTATTAACATCTCAGTGTAACACAAAGGTCAAACATTATTTCTTGTTTTGACAATGCTTCCCATATAGTCTAATTTATCAAATAAACCAATTGGTTTTGATACATCTCTTTTATATATATCCTTTAAGAAGCTTCAGGGCCCTTGGAACCTTTCAAAGTTAGTTCAAGTCAAAAGTTTGAGTCTTCAGAACTTGGTTTTAGAAAGTTTGTCAAAAACAAAGGCTTAAAACACTAAGTTAAATAAGATCACAAATCACTATAAGATAAAACCAAAGTGACAAAGGATTTCAAAGGCTGAGAGCACAAGAAATTGTCTTGAAAAAAACATGGAATAAATTTCCTAGGCCTTTTATCTAAAAGATTTAAAGAAATCTCTTACAATTTATCTATTAAGAGCAGTTAAATGCTTTCAGGAAATCTAATTTTTCCAATGTAGGAGAGCAAACTCTAACCTTGCACCAGAGTACTTTTGATAATAATGCTTAATTTTTAGAATAACATATATAATCTGCTTTTTAATTTTTCTAATTCCTTTCATAAATTTACCCTTTACAAACCATTATCATGACTTACTCAGACTTTGTTTTTGTCCTATACTTTGTACTTCCTAAATAGCCAGTCGTTTTACTCTAGGACAAAAATACACTGATGCTTTCTCACACAAAAACTATTTTCTTTCCTTTTTAGCCTTTCTAACCACAACTACATCTTCCATACATATCCATAGCTTTTTTCATATCTCCTCTTCTCCTACGTACTTATTTTCTTATCAATGTTAAATTGGTCTCATTTGTCAAAGAATTGTATTCGAAATGATCTTTTTGGTTCTGGCTGGGCTCACAATTTTAACATTAAAAGCCTCTAGCAAAGACAAATGTAATCCTGTTTGATTAGTAAACCAAGGCAAAGATGTAAGCTGATAATTCTGAAAACATTTTTCATAGAGATATGATTTTAAACCTTTTATCCCCCCTTTTATTTCTTTAGCAGTCTTCTGTTTTAACGTTTGCAGAACTCTGTGCACAGATAGATACATTTTGTCCAGAGATGTAACCAATTGTAATTTTGTAGATCAATTTCTGTTTCTCAGACTTGCCTAGAGAAACTCAGTGAGGGGAGAAAAGATTATTTATCTATTTTTATTTTTGGTCACCAGAATTTAAATAACCAAAAGGCACAAACTTAGTTGTTCAAGCCCAGGCATACAGACCTTTTCCAAACATACAGAATGTTAGCTTTTTCATCCTTGAGTCATTTCTCACACCCAAATGGTACTTTTTAAACAAACAGCATAAAAAGAGTACGCTGAGAAGATGATTGAAAAGGGATACAGCAGGCAGAAAAGCAAGGAAGAATACAATGCACACAATGTTCAGCATAAATAGGGAGTGACGCGTGTGGTGAAGGAAAACAGAAAGGCGAGGGTCGCCTGTTAAGTCTCCACTAGTTTGGCTGCTGCAGTTACTCCTTTTAAACCATTAGGCTATGTTTTAGCTACTGCGTTCTATTGCAGGCTATAAGGTGATATTGTTTCAGTCACTGCAGGAAATATTCTAAACAAACCCTGCCAGAAAATGGCTCTTTTTATTTTATTTATTTATTTATTTATTTTGCCTGTAAGACTGTGTGATGGGAGCATGCAGCCTAATTTGCAGTATATTCTTTATCTATCTCAGTTGTCTGATGCAAAGTGGCAAGTTTTGTGTTCCAGTGACAGAGTGATCATCAGTTCTGCCGTGGGTCATGTGGTGTTACCCCAAGACAGGTAGTGGTTACCTGAGATGGGGAGCTGGGTTCAGTTTGTAAAGGAAGTATCTGTAAAATAGCGCAGGAGTGACAGAGAGAGAGCTTGTTGCATAAATAAAAGAAAGCCTGGACATAGGAATTTCAGACCATTTTCCATTGCAATTGAGTTTTTTCTCTAGACTGTGGAGAATTTGGAAATCTAAAACACCATTTTCTAGCCAACAGCCGTCATTATCCAATTTTTATTGAGGCCATGCAGTATTACAAAAAAAGATAAGCCTCTTTGGGTGAAGTGTAAGACCCAAAGTCTTTAAGTTATGGAGGAAACATCCCAGAGGGGAGTCTTGCAGAGGATAAAAAATTTGATTGCTCATAGTTTTAGGTAAGGGAGAAGAGTTTTACTTCCTAAGATCCCAAAAAGTGAGACAGGCATCCCCACAACACATTAGGGACCTGAGAAGTGAGTGAGAGACTTGGTCACCTGGTGATCAATATGGAGCCAATGACCTGGCTGGGAGTTTTGTGAGTGTGGGACAGTCTTGGGCTGTTAGTTGTCAGAGGACTGCAAGTTGAGAGGAAAAATAGAACTTGACTCACCTAGAAAGTGATTGATGTCTGGTGTTGCATTTAGAGGCCACAATGGAGAGGTGGGTCTGTGCAAACACTGGGCTTGGATTCCCAGTTGAGGAAAAGGGAGTGAGAGAGTGAAGAGATGGTTTGAAGATAGACAGGGCTGGGGATGAAGGACTGCTCAGGATCTGGGAGTAAGCCCAGGAGGAGCTGCCACTGCCCACTGCTTCCCAGGTTGCAAGAAAGAGTCCTATGCCAGAGTCCCACATCCAACCCTGGGGGGGAGGTAGATAAGGGAATAGAGAGAAAATCTCACCAGGTTTGGAAGCCTGGGGTGATGAGAGCCAACAATCCTGGGCCCCACATTGGGCACCAAATATTTTGGGTCAGCAAGACAAACAGAATAAAAGACTCCGAGTCAAATGTTATCAAGCAAGGGAGTTTACTCCAATGAACATGAAGGGGAAACTGAAAGATCAGTATTCTGCCCTCATACTGACTAGCAGAGGCTTTGTAGGGTTTGTCTGGGAGGGGTTTGGGCAGCTATTCTGCGCACTCAGCATTCCATAATGGCTTTGCATGTTTTTTGTTTGTTTGTGTTGTTTTGTTTTTGTTTTGTTTTGCTTTGCTTTGCTTTGTACAAGATGTTTTTATTGGAATGCACCAGCCTGAGAAAAAGGGAGGAGGAAGGGGGACAGATGTCCTTATCAGTACCAGATGTCCTTATTGAAATGTACCAGCCTCGACGGGAAGGGAGGGGGCCAGTATGAAGGAGTAGCAGATGTTCTTATGTTAAGTTGACTGTGAGGCCTTATAATCTGGATGCTTTTTATTTATTTTGCTTGCCTGATTGCCCTGGATAGACTCCCCAGTACAATATTGAATAAAAGTGGTGAGCATGGACATCCTTGGCTTGCTCCTGATTTCAGGAGGAGAGCATCCAGTCTTTCACCAGTGAGTGTGATGTCAGCTGTGTGTTTCTTTAGATGCTCCTTATTATCTTGGGAGAATTCACATCTAATTCTAGTTGACTGATTTATGATTAATAGTATCCCACATTTCTGTGAAGCTTTGTTCATGTTTCTTTATTCTTTTCTCTCTGTGTTGTTCGGATTGCATGATCTGTACCAATTTATCTTAAAGTTTGCTAATTCTTTGTTCTGCCAGTTCATATTTACTATTCATCTCCTCTAATAAATTTCACACTTCAGTTATTGTATTTTTCAATTCCACAATTTGACATTGTTTAATGACTTTATGGATATTTTCTATTTGAAGACATATCATCTTCATGGTTTACTTATTTAATCATGGTTTCCTTTAGTTCTTTGAGAATATTCATCAGGGCTTCTTTGAATGTTTAGTTAAATCTGACATCTGATCACTGTCATGGGAAGTTTCTGTTGCCTGCTTATTTTCTACTGTATTTACTTCCTGTGTCTTTGCAGTCTTTAAATTTATGTTGAAAACTGGACATTTTAGATTGTATGTTGTATCCACTCTGTGTACTGATTCCCCTCCCCCACCACATCCCAAGCTTATTGTTATTTGCTTATTTGTTTAGTGACTGACTTGATTCTTTTATTCTTTGAATTAATTTATTTTTTGGCAATTAAAATCATATACAATCATGGGGTACATAATGATGTTATGATATATGTATACAGTGTGGAATGATTGAATTAAGGTAATTAACATGTTTATCACATTAAAAAATATTATTAATTTCTCTGAACTGCAACTTTGTGCCCTTGAATCAACATCTCCCCATTCTCCCCCTTCCCCAGCTTCTAGTAAACACCATTCTATTCCTTGCTTCTATGGGATCAATTGTTTTAGATTCCACATGTAAGTGAGACCATGTGGTATTTATCTTGCTGTTCCTGGATTATTTATCTTAGCATAATGTCTTCCAATTTCATCCATGCTGTTGCAAATGACAGGATTTTCCTTTTTAATGGCTGAATAGAATTCCATTACATATATGTATACACATATATACACATACATATATGTACACACACACATTTTCTTAATCCATTTATTCATTGATGCACCCTTAGGTTGATACCATTTCTTGGCTATTGTTAATAATGTTGCAATAAATATGGGAGTTCAGATGTCCCTTTGACATACTGATTAAAGTCTTTACGATATATACCCATAAATGAGATAGCTAGACCATGTGGTAACTCTATTTTCACTTTTTGAGGACTCCATAGCATTTCCCATAATGGCTATACTGATTTACATTCCCAAAGTGTACAAGAATTTTTTTCTCCACATCCTTGACAACACTTACCTTTCATTGTTCTGATACTAGCCGTTCTGACAGGTGTGAGATGATATCTCACTGTGGTTTTGTTTTGCATTTCCCTAATGATTAGTAATGTTGAGCATTTTTACTTGTATCTGTTCATCATTTGTGTGCCTTCTTTTGAGAAATGTGTATTCAGGTGCTCTGCCCATATTTTAACATTTTTTTTTTTTTTTGGTTTTTGCTATCAAGTTTTTTGGGTTCCTTATATTTTGAATGTCAACCCCTTTTCAGATATATAGCTCGCCGGTATCTTCTTCACATGTGTCTCACTCTGTTCATCGTTTACTTTGCTGTGCAGAAGCCTTTTAGTCTGATGTAACCCCATTTGTCTATTTTTACTTTTGTTGCCTGAGCTTTTGGGGTTTCACCTGACCGGACCATTTTCACGGAGTCTGTTTCACCCTGCACTGTTAGGCCTCTGCTGTTCTTCTCCGGGGTGCAGCCATTGCTGTGCCCAGAGTCACCTCGGATGACAGAGTCTGTGGCAGGGCTCATTTCGTCTCATGCCTGACCACATCCAGCTGTCAAGTGCTACTAGCGGTGGGCTGGTTGCTCTATTGCTTTCATCAATGCCATGGGGCATGAAATACTTGTTGAATTTTTGTTCTTGATGGTAAAATTGTGGAAAACATACAATTTGCATTTTACACTAATTTTTTTCATTGTACATTTTTATGGGTACAGTTTGTTGTTTTGATACGTGTATACATTTTATAATGATCCAATCAGAATAGTTAGATTTTATTAGCTAAACATTTCTTTTCAAAAGTATTGAAATTTTACTGCACAGGCCCACATCATACATCTGCCTTTTAAGACCTGGGGTTATATCAGCTCCAATGAAACAATGTTAATTCAGATCAAAATGGGCCTTTAATAAAGATATAATGAGTAGAACAAAAAGCATACTCACACCACACTATGATATACTCATATCAGCGTTATCCAGCCTTATCTAGTAAAAGCTGGATACTATATATATAAAGTCATCTTCACACACACAAAGTGCACATGCATGATTACTCAACTGCACTTTGCAACATGCACACCCTTGAGTTGCCTTAAAACTGCTGAGAACCTGATACTGCCTGTAAAGTAGAGCTTTGAAAAGAAACTAGGGAAGAGTGAAGTGGGGGGAGCAGTTCTCCAAGCAGCCCGGTGGTCCTGGTTAGTGCTGCTGATGCTGAGCTCTGATACCCAAATCACTACCCACATCAGTGAGGGAATGCAGAAAAGGCAGATCTGGATAAAGGATGGCAGCAGTAGATCCCTCGTCCACTCTGGGACATCCATATTCCCTTGCTGCTGTCTCAACCTCTGTCCCCACCAACAAACACACCACATTTGGGGACTGCATCCTCCCAAGCTTGTCTGCTACTCCCCATTCAAGAGGTCATGCTCTCCTAATCCTGGAGTCTCTGTAGGGCCAGTCCGATATCTTGGTGAGGTGTGACATGATGTTTCTCCCAATATGGTCTCACCTTTCTTTCCCTCCCCCCCCCCCCCCCCCCCCAGATTCCCACAACCTTTGAACACTTGTCCACAATTCCATTAAGTGGCCTATCAGGCCATGACCACAAAGCTCCGGAGAGGAGTCCAGTGCGAGCCCCAGATTCTTTATATTTACTCTGGATATAGCAGTTCCCGTTTGTGATTCCACAACACATGTTTGGAAAAAGAATATGTCACTTGAAGCCATGGCTACATTAATTGGGGTGGTCACTGGTAGAATGCCCCAAGAAGTCCAAGAGTAACAGAGAGACTGCAGTCAGCAAAGAAAGAGACAGTGTTTCAAGTGGAATCATTCGCCATTCTTTTTTTTTTTTTTTTTTTTTTTTTTTTTTTTTTTTTTTTTTTTTTTTTTTTTTTAAAA
>NW_007736847.1:26556-32892 GCF_000696425.1 Galeopterus variegatus
CTTTTTTTTTTTTTTTTTTTTTTTTTTTTTTTGTCTTTTGTCTTTTTCCGTGTCCGGCAACGGATCGCAACCCTCAGTGTTGCCCCGTACCGGACCGAGGACCGGCAACGGGATCGCAACCCTCAGTGTTGCTCCCGCGCCTCGCTCAGCCAGTGAGCGGGAACCGGTCTGTATGTGGGATCCGAACCCTCAGGCGGGAGCACCGCCACGCTTCCCAAGCGGTGCACTATCCAGTGCTCCACCGGGCCGGCCCTCGCCATTCTTGAATAGAACAATCTGATGGGTCCAGACACTGGTGTGACCACCAACACCTGCGACAAATGCCCGGACTTCAAGAGAAGGGAGCAGGTCTTCTCCACGTCCACTCCATGCTAACCCTGAGACAAGTCACAGCCCCACGCTGAGATGTGCTTTGTGAGAAGGCCAGCACAGGGGTCCAAGCACCCACTGAGACACTCCATGGCTGGGAAACCACAGAACAGATCTCAGTGAGGACAGAGTGAGTCTGTGAGTCTGACATAGAAATGGCCCCAGTTCTTCTTCCTTGTGTGGACAAGGAAGGTCTAAAATTGGGATTTGGGTTATGAAGGCCAGGCTGCCTTCTTAGGGTTCCTGCCACTGCCCTGAAGTTTGCTAGTCACTGAACTCTCTATATTGTTCTTAAACTGTCAAATGAGCCAGGCTGACTCCATCTCAGGGCTTCTGCACCTGACCCACAATCCACCTGGGTCACTCTCCCAGCTCCCAAGGTCTCCGTTAAAATTGCACTGTGGTTTTTCCTGATTTCTCAATTTTAAATTGCAGCAAGTCCCTATTGGCAGTGGTAATCCTCTTTCTTCTCCTTATTTTTTTCTACAAAACTTCAAAACTTCTCACACTCTACACAGTTCACGTATTTAATTTCTGTAACATTGATTTCCCTTCACTGGAATGTAAACTCCCTGTTTTGCTCATCATTGTACCCAGCACCTACCTAACTGCCTAACCCATAACAGGTGATCAATACATAAACTGTAACTAAATTAATTTCATCCAACTTCACATAACAATATAAAATTACATTGTTATTGCTAAACTGCATATATGTAAACTGAAGCCTACAGATGTAAAGCAGTCCATGTCTTATGACTATATACTTTTGAAAAACAAATTCAAATCATTTAACACTGAGATATTGATGACTATAATGGATAAAATGTGTCTTCATGAAGCATTAGGGCTTTAGAAAGAAGGAAAAGACTGAACATTTTGTCTACTACAGTCCAGACTGGGCAATGATAGATGCAAAGGCCAGAGACAGAGATGGTGGGAAAGACGTGAGGGTCTCCAAATATCCAGGGCAACTTGCTCAGCCTAATAACACATGAGACTGATTATTGGAATGCAAATGCACTGTACATTCACTGAATACCGATAAGACATATTCTACCTTAAAAAAGCTACTCACATGGTAGCAAAAAAAAAAAAAAAGAAAGAAAGAAAGAAAAATTCTGATGTGGAGCCATTCTATATAAATTGCAATTTTCCAAAGAGATACCACCCCTGTCTTTATGGGAGGTTAGGGGCCTACCATCAATAAGTGAAAATTACCAACCGCAGATGGCCTAATCACATTTGCCAACCTCCTCACTAACATCTTCCAGTAATTTTCCACTAGATCACCTAGTGCTTACAAACCCTCCTGCCTTTTCCCTGAAGAAAGTTCAGTTAAACCTCTCTGCCTTTTGCAAAGTCCTGACCCTATTGCGACAGTCTGGAGTAAATGCTGCCTTGACATTTTCAAAAAGTCTCTGCTGCAGTTTTTATGTTATAATCAAGACATTGGCTTTTTTTCTTTTCTTTTTTTTTTTTTTCTGTTCTCTTTGATTATCTGAACTCTTCTTTTAAGCAGAATCAGAATGAAAGAGAAGAGAAAAGTACTTGTTCTCTGTTCTGCATTCTGTATATTTTTCCACTGCCATTCAAAGCCGCCTGACTCACTGAGAAACTTACAGATTGCGGGAAAGGTGCAGCACTTTACCATGGACTGCCCACTCCCACTCCAACCTCTCAGCGCTGTCACCTCCTAGGTGACAGGGACCTCCCAGTCTTTGTTCCAGCCTCCACGCCAGGGTCACACTCTGACTCTTGCCATCTCCTAGAACTTCTCCACCTCTGAACATCAAATTCAAAGCTCTGGGTTCCTAACCTCACCCAGCGTCCCCCTAGTCACTTCACTTACCTGTCCCTCCTTCCCTCTCAATCATATCTGTAAAGTGGCTCTCACAAGTGGCTGTGTGTAGAATCCCCTGGGGAGCCTGATGTGCAGGCTGCACCCACAACAACCATAGTCTACTCGAATTCCCTTTTCTTATGTCTCATAACCTGTTTGCTTCATGTTCTCTGTGTTTGGTATTTTGGAAGCTTACCATGAATATTAGTTGGAATGTTGGACTCAAATTTCTGAAACCATGTCAAGTTGTTCCAACATTTTCGCTCCCACACCAGGCAATTTAAGGAGAAATTCTGACTCTTCTGTGCCCTATGAACTCCTAAAATCACTCCGTGCTGCTTGTACAACTGCCCTCTTGGCCCGGCTGCACTTCTGCTTCTGGGATTCAGCACTGCTGTCCCTCTTCCTGGACACTGGCTAGTTTTCTGCATGACTCAGCCAGCTTCTCTTTAGTGGCTTTCCTCCAAAACCATGGCTGAGTCATCGCCCCACACAAAGTTCAGGGCCTATCCACTGTCTTAAAGTTTCTGGGTATCACCTGGTCCTCCATGGGCCACCCCTTGTGGTTAAGAACAAAATCCTAACCATTGGCCTCTAGCTACTTTGTAGCAGGTGCAGCACATGTCAGGACTCTTTGCCTTTTGGGAACAACATATACCACATCTGTGCATTCTGCCAAGGCCAATGTATGCCATCATAAGGAAGCCCACCACGCTGTACTGGGGCTGCAACAGGAAACAGCACCACAGCTGGTCCAGCAGGCAGTCTTGCAGGCCATGCCTCTGGTCCCACAGGTTCTGAGTTTCATGTTGAGGTTCTTGCTACCATCAATTATGCCTCCTGGTGCCTAGGGACTAAACATGGCCTGTCCTAGTACCTATGGGCTTCCGGTTTAATAGACTTTGGCTTCTGTAGCTCGTTACACTCCATTAGAAAGGCAGCTCTTTGCTGCATATGATGGCCTCATGGAGACTCAGGCCCTTCAGGACATGCGCAGGTGCTACTGCACACCCAGATTCCAGCTGTGCCCTGCGTCTCAGACTTCTCCCAGCAGTGGCTCAGCATGGCCACTAAAGCCCTTCTAGCAAAAGGAAATGGTACCTAGAAGAACAGACCAAACATGACAAAATGGGTCTTTCTAAATTACAGGAGCACATGGCTTCCCCATTACTCAGCCCCCGGCCCACAAACATAAAGAAACTGGTAGCAGAGCCCCCGATTGCTTGGACCCCTGGCAACTTTGGGAGGCCCCTGGGAAGCGCTGAGTGAAGGAGACAGGTGTGTGTATGGGTGGAGTGACGGTGAGCCACAGCTGCCTTCCACAGCTGTCTGGCAGGCTATGGAGGACACTGCGGTTCATAATTGCACTCAGGTTCACATTTTTACAGATTCCAAGGCTGTGGCCAAAAGGCAGGCAGTGTGATTGAGCCAATGGCTATACAACTCTTAAAATTCAGGACCAACCACTTGGGGCACACCTGTTTGGGATGAAGTAGTGAAGGCACCAGTCACCCTACAGATGACCCTATCTCAGCACATTCACAGGCCACCATGCCCGAGGCTGTTTGCAGCCACACTGTGGATGAGGCAGCTGAGGCCCAGGTTACTCCTGCTCTGGCCTCCACACTGAGCCCAGCTGATGCCCCTGATGTTCCACCTCCAGTAGATCGGGGGTCCCCTGCCCAGCCACAGCCCCACACCTATTAGGGCCTCAGTGAGGTCCCCCTCCTTCCTGCCTTCCAGGCTCACAGGCACGTATTGCTCGAGTGCTGGCAGAACGGTGCCACTCGGCCTCTGGCCAGAGGGGCTCTACTCTTTGTTGGAGAAGCCACACGCCACGGGTGCCTCTTACTTTAGCCCTGGCCAGGGGAGTGCTACTCAGTCATAAATGCTGCACCATCACTAAACACTGCACAGCCTGGCACTCCCTTGTTCCCTGGGGCAACCGCCATTTCAGCTGGTGGCAACTTGACTTCATTGGGCATCTCCCACCCACGGCAGGCACTTTCTGCTATGCAGTAACATACATACACTCTCAGCAGACTTCTATGGGCTTCCCCTGCCCGGAAAGCTTCACAGGACATGTACTCTCTGGCTTTGACCATTGCTTGCTTCCCTTTCTGGGCCACCCAAGATCACTGATTCAGATCACTTCACGCCTGGTGACCCAGGAGTGAGCATTACAACATGGGGTATTGTGGAACTTTCATTTAGCCCACTGCCCCAAAGCTGCCAGCCTCTATAGAGCAGCATGGTGGCCTCCCAAAGTCATCATTATTACAGGTGCAGAATGGGTGGCGGACCCCCAAGTGGACCAAGCTCCTTCCAGGAACCTTAACCCTTCTTAACTCTCAACCCTCTTGCCACCATCCCCTCATCACAACTGGGCCAGACCCACCATGGTGCCCACCCTGGTGACCATGGGAGATCTGGATTCTTCTTCCCTTGGGGATAACATCATTTACATTTTCTCTAATAATGATATCTCCTCGTACTATTAGAAATGGGCCTTTAATAAAGATATAATGAGTACAACAAAAAGCATACTCACGCCACACTATGATGAGCTTTAGTAGTTGCCTATAGGGCAACTCATCATCTCATCATCAAACATTTACTGGTGACCTATTGGGGACAGACTATAAGCTATGGCCTGCTAGTGACAGACAGTCCAGGCCTGCTGGCACTGAGAGGCCCATGATGCTGTTGCTGGACCTTACCTGTCCATTTGGCATGCAGTTTCTGACAAAAGCTCTGCTTTTGCCATTTTTAAAGGTTAGCTAATATTTCTTGCTCACCCACAAGTAGAGACATAGCTCCAGGCTCATGGAGGGCACAGTCTGGGTCACTAAACGAGAAGAAGCCCTCAAACTGGAGGACTTCATCAAGTCCTCAGGACAACATCAGGCAATGACCACATGCAAGTATCATTACCAACCCTGGTCTATGCCAGTGGTGGAGAAAGCCCCCAGTGAAATGTTGGCATATACCAGCCCCAAAATCAATATCAATATGTGAGCACCAGTAAGAAAGCCCCAGTATAAGATGTTGGTTTTCTTTAGGGCTGATCTTCTCGGCATCTTATTTGCAGTGCAGGTTATCAGGGCTGCTATTGGACCCCAGACCTGGCAGCATACACATGGAACAGGCCTGCCCTGGTAAGAAATTGTACCCCAGGCTAGAAAACTGGGGTATGCTAGAAAAGCCATATTAGAAGGGCTGCATCCCAAATGCCACCAGATGTGGGTCCAGTGTTGGCAATTCAATCCTTACATATTAAGTGAGTCCAATGGCACCAACGCTTAAACACCCCCAGCCCAACCACAACCACAGATCAAATTTTAAGGACAAGCAGATAGTGCTCTGCATGCACAGGCTTTAACCTAAAATGGCTAATGATGCTTGGAGCACAAACCCAAACTGGGCCCTGAAGGGTCTGAGCCTAATACGCAGAGAAAACATTCAGAAATTATCATAGGCTCAGGGATATGCATGTGCCTTCGATTTACTCTATTTGTGCAGAGAAACATCCTACATCACCCAGAAAGGTGCTGCTCAAGCTTTCGCTAAAGGCTCCCCTGAAGACCCACGGGGGCTAAAAGGCTGTGCAGCACTGGTGGTGCAGAAAGCCTTTGTAGGGAAGCTCTACACTAGTCATCAGAATGCCCACACCCCCCACTTCTCTTCTCGAGTGGCCACCTGGGAAGGCCACCCCCCACCTGGATAGCTGTGGCCCCAGACAATAGCACCCCAGCCCGAGAGATCATCAAAAGAAAGAACCCCAAGCATCTCACTTGGACCATGGGATCACCACCGAACCAGCCTCTCCTTACTGCTCCAGAGGATACAGACCTCAGTACCCCCAGGGCACAGTACCTGCTCAGGGCCAGTACCCGTGACACTTGTGATGCTGTTTCCCTCAGTTCGGGCTTTGCTCAGTACCCCACAGATGACCCCATAGAATCAACTTTGCTGCGAGCACTATTTGTCTTAAGTGTAACCCCATTAGCTAAGCCCCCTGCTGAAAGGAAACCACAGGGCCTAGGTCACACTGTGAGGCTGCCTTCACTACAGTTATGCAAAAAATATGGACTTGGGAGACCTGTGCATTACAACACCCCAAT
>NW_007736847.1:33653-35858 GCF_000696425.1 Galeopterus variegatus
TTCCCAAAAACAGCCCAAATTTCTTCATACACTGGGCTGAAACTGGTGCCCATTTCCTCAAACAGTAAAGTTACTGGGCCTGCCACATGGCAGGAGCTCACTGCTTCCCCAGGGTGACAGCCTACCTGCCAGTGTGGCACCATTTCCACTGCTTACAAGACTTGAGATAACTCGTTCTCCTTAAAATTGAGAGAGATGCTTCATCTCTCACTCAGTTGCTCCCAGTGCTTCACAGTCTGATATCTCCTAGCTTCAGACAAAGATTAAATGGTGGTGCTGAGAATCTGCGCTACAGTGACAGCAGTATTGCATGACCATCTTTATGACTGCGTTGATGGGGCGGCTGGCATATCTGGGTTCAGTAACCTCACTGTGGGTATTTATTGCCTCAAGAGTGACTATGTCCAGTTCTCTTTTCCCCAAACCTAGTTCCATTTACCTCCCTGTAAGGAGGAGGAAGGTGGTGAAGAGTCATACATTTTCAGGTGTGCACTAATCTTCCTAGGACACTCCTCCAAAGGAGCAGGAGGGACCACGTGAGTTAAAGCCTGCATGTCCCAAGCACTCAGTGTTCATCCCAGTCATGCTGCATACCAGGTTGCCCTTAAGCCTTCACAGTATTGGTTTGGGTGTGACATCTCTGAGCACACAGCACCAGCTGATACAGGCTAACACCAGTCTTTCTGCCCCCTTGGCAGCCAACCTGAAAAACCTCCAAGACATATTAAGTCTCCTGCAACGGTCTCATAGATCCTTGGCCCAGATGATGCTAGACAGTTGTCTTGCCTTGGACTATCTACTGGCCAAACAAGGAGACTTTTCTTTCCTCTAGGGAACCACATGCTGCAGTACATCAACTCAGGGAGAGTCCAACAAAACTTGCACTGCATAGCATCACAAGGCAGCCAGACTGCAACCTCACCCCGCTGCTCCCCAGCGTCCTGCTCTGCCGAGCGGCTTTAATCTGTTTTCATGACTAGACCCCAGGTCCTGGGGAGGCTGGTTGAGAGCCCAATTCTGGATCTTCCTCTGTGTGTTTATTGGCATTTCTATCCTAATGACCTTAACAACGTGTATACTGTGATATGCAGGCCAGGCTTTCCCTATGGCTTTTAATATTTTCTGAGTCCAGGTGATGTCTGCCAATGGCTGAGGCATTACAGGGTCAATTTTCTTAGAAGAAGAGGAGGAGCCTTAGTTGACTGCTGCTTAGGCCTGGCCAAGGCTGACCAAGATGGATAAGAAGTACCTCTGAGGAACTTGGTTTTAATCGCAGCTTCATGCAAAATTGCTCAACCGCTCTTGCTGCCAAAGTTGGGCAAAGTGCCCAATAGAAAGTAACCCCACCAAATTAGGACACCCTACCCCAAACAACCTTTAAATAGGGAAAGTCCTCTTCTGTGTGCATGCAGCTGCTGTTGCTACAGGAGACCGGGACAAAGGACTGCTGTCTGACCCCTTCTGTCATCCTTCCTCGCCTGAAGTCTGTAAGTAATACAAAACTCTTAAACTTTCACAATGTGATTTTTTCATTGAAGCCACTCTGGAAGGACCCATGCAGGTGGATCTCTGCTGCTGCTCTTCTGTCGGGGCCTCTGCTGGCTGCTGGGGACAGTAGCTACCAGCTAAATCAACAGAGCAACTCTAAGAGATGAATTACAAACACACGCATTCTACTCGCATGTTTAATAGAGACTATAATAGCTTCTTAAAACATTCTTTTATTTCAAGAAATGTCTATTCAGGTCTTTTGCCTGTTTTAAAATCAGATTGATTGTTTTTTGCTATTGATTGTTTGAGTTCCTCTTATATTTTGAATATAAACCCCTTATCACTCATATGGTCTGCAGATGTTTTTCTCATTTCCTAGGCTGCCCTTCACTCAGGTGATCATTCAGAGGCTTTTCAGTTGAATGCACTCCACTTGTCTATTTCTACTTTTGTTGCCTGTGCCTTTGGAATCATATCCAAGAAATCGTTGTCTAGATCAATGTCAAGAATCTTTATTGTCCTAGTAGTTTTGTAGCTTCAGGGCTTATGCTCTGGTCTTCTATTTTTAGTTGATTTTTGTGTATGGTGTGAGAGAAGAGTCCAAATGTATACACATATCAAATAATAGAGCTGCATACTTTACATATGTGTATGTGTGTGTGTATGTGTATATATATACTTATATATTATATATATATATATATATATATATAT
>NW_007736847.1:36443-57932 GCF_000696425.1 Galeopterus variegatus
TATATATATATATATATATATATATATTGTCACTTGTACCTCAACAAAGCTGGGGGCAAACATTCTCTTAGCCTTAGCCCCACTCTTCCCTAGTACCCACAGAGCTCCTTTCACCTGTAGCCAGGTAAGGTCATTGTCCTCTCCACACTGATTCAGCAGGAGTCTACTCACCCTATCACCTCAAAAACCCCCTTCATGACGGTGGTCATGCCCCTGAATCCTGCAATGAATTTACTCTATTGAAGTCCTGGGTCTGGCCTCAGGGTCTAGGCCTCCAGAGAGCAGCAGGGCCCAACATCAAAAATGAAGAGGCTGTTTGTTCCCTGAACTTATTGAATGAAAGCACCTTTTCTTTTCTTTTCTGAATATTAAAAAGTAAATATTCGAGTAGGTGGGAAACAGGAAAATACATCAGGGTTCTAACCGAGTACAGACACTAAACATGCAGACTCAGACTGAGATGAAAGCTGCGAGAACAGACCAAAGGGATCAGGAGGGAGACAGCAGCCCTCCCCCTCCCCAACCAAATGCTCCCCCTCTAATTGCAGCATCAGCCCTGAGCAGACCTAAAAATGCAGACTGACTCGTCACTCCCGACTCTCTCCTGCTCTCCCATCCTCCAGGTGACCCCAGCCATGAGGACCCTCACCCTCCTTGCTGCCCTTCTCCTGATGGCCCTCCAGGCCCAGGCTGAGCCACTCCTGGAAAGAGCTTATGAGAATCCAGCCCAGCAGCAGCCTGGGGCAGAGGACCAGGACGTGGCCATCTCCTTTGCAGGGGACCACATCTCTGCTCTTCAAGCTGCAGGTGAGAGACCCCAACATTTCAGAGTTAAGGAGTCTAGACAGGAAGGACTGGAGATGGGATCTGGAATCAGGTCTGGAATCACCTATGTCCCTTATATGATTTTATTTAACCTCTCTGGTAGGGGCCGGCCCGGTGGCGCACTGCACTAGTGCGCTGCTGGGGAAGCGCGGTGGCGCTCCCACCGAGGGTTCGGATCACACATACAGACCGGTTCCAGCTCACTGGCTGAGCGAGGCGCAGGGGCAACACCGAGGTTTGCGATCCCGTTGCCGGTCCCGGCCCGGTACGGGGGCGACACTGAGGGTTGCGATCCGTTGCCGGACACGGAAAAAAGACAAAAAATAAAAAAATAAAAAATAATAAAAAGAAAAAGAAAAAATACCTCTCTGGAACTTGATTTTCTCATCTCTAAATTCAACACTGACAGTCAAATAAATCTAAGAGACTTTTGAGTTCACAATATGTCTGTGAAATTAACTACATTTAAACTATAAAGAGAAATACGGACTAGTTCTTTCTGGAATATTCTATTCTATCAGAGGAAGTTTTATAAGCTGGAGATGGACCTGACGGTGTGTGCAGATGTGTGTGTGACGGTAGTTAGGAATACATAAAAGGGAAGACACATGAGAATGGGCCTCTAACCCTGTGTGTGACCAATGCCTGCTGTGTGTATTTATTCCTGTTGACTGGGGTTGATCATGCTGCCAGCTGTACTGCAGCCAACATGGCAAATGCACTCAACCCAGCACATAACTTCTCCAGGATTTTCTCTTACCACTCACCACTGACCCCAGTGCTCAATGGCGGATGCTCTCTCTTTGTCCCTAGATCCTGTGAGGCGTGTGACCTGCAATTGCAAAATAGCCTGTTCTATTATAGAACGTATTGCTGGGTTCTGCCGAATTCGTGGTATCTACTACAGACTCTGCTGTGGCTGAGCATCAAGAACAGAGAAAAATGAGTTCTGTTATCTTTTAGGGTTGGGCTTCATGTTACAGCACACCTCTGTGGTTCTAGTCAGTTCAGTTTTCAAAGTCTTTGTAGTGCTGTCAGTGTGCACGCCACCTAGTGGACAGTATGTGACATGGCTGATGATTTATCAGTTTAGATCTCATAATCTTTTATATGCTGGTCAGGATCAGATCAACATTATACACAGCTTTGGGTAAGCCCTGGAGTTGATAAACAACCTCATTGGGTTTCTTTCTTGAGCTCCTTCCTGTCTGCAATCTCTTTTGGTACTTTCTGGATCCAGGAAGCTGTGCCTTTAAGTTACCCCATGCTGCCATGTATCTCCATGGCTGCACCTGCTTCCGGGCCAAAGTTGTGGTGAACTAAAGGAAAAAACACTGGTAACTCACCACAGGTTTAGAGGCATTTTACTTTAAATTCTGGCCTTTGTCTTCAGTCAATCTGCCATTATTTACTTTTCAGAGTCCTCAAATAGCTGCTCCAATCCATTCTGTACAGGATTTTTAGCTGCATTCAGTTGGAGAGACAGGGAGAAGTGTGCTTACTTAATCTTATCTAGAACCAGAACCTGATAATTATGACTTTAAGTGGCTATATAGTGTCTGTTATTTGGATATAATGTAATTTACTCAGTAATTACCCAAACAGATATTTTAGGTTGTTGATTTTTATAATAACAATGTGATGGACATTTTAATGTATTTATTATAAAAGTGAAATGTAGGGCCAGCCCGGTGGCGCACTGGATAGTGCGCTGCTTGGGAAGCGTGGCGGCGCTCCCGCCCGAGGGTTCAGATCCCACATACAGACCGGTTCCCGCTCACTGGCTGAGCGAGGCGTGGGAGCAGCACCGAGGGTTGCGATCCCATTGCCGGTCCCCGGCCCGGTGCGGGGGCAACACTGAGGGTTGCAATCCGTTGCCGGACACAGAAAAAGACAAAAGACCAGAAAAAAAAAAAAAAAAAAGGTTGGAATGGGTTGTTAGCAAAGACACAATGAGCATAACAAAAAGCGCAGGAGCGTTACATTAGGATATACACGATATACTTGTTATCAGCTACTATCCAACCATATCTAGTAAAAACTGGATAACACAAGGGCACCTAAAAGTTCATGGAATATAAGGGCTGGCCCAGTGTGATTTAAGGGCTTGGGAGTGTGGTGGCACTCCCGCCGAGGGTTCAGATCCCATGTGGAGACCGGATCCTACTCACTGGCTGAGCATGGTGCTGGCGCAACATCAAGGGCTGCGATCCCGTTGCCGGTTCCCAGTACGGGCGTGACACCAAGGGTTGCAATCCCATTACCGGTCAGTAAAAATGACAAAAAGGAAAAAAAAAATAATAATAATAATTCAATCACTTAAAACTAAAATATAGGAGAATATAATAGCCAAAATGTGACTTTTTGAAGCATTAGGAGTTTAGGAAGAAATAAGAAATAATTATGCTGTGGAGTGGCAAGAAATGGTTTCACCATGAATCTTAAACTCGCAAACAGATTAAAAGAAGGGGTAGAACAGAATTTCAGTTAGACAACAGAGCTGCCTCCATTTTCTCGGGTGGGGGCGGAGACGGCCGGCTCGGATCAGGCAGGCCAGCCATCTTTGCTTGGCACGGCTCCTCACTGAGATGTGCCACTTGCTTACCTCAATGCGGAGCTCCCCGGGCCCTGTAGACCAGCCTACAATCCCACTCTCCCTGTGGATCTCTGACGGGGCTGGTAGCATGGGGAGCCCCCGGCCAGCATTGGGAGGGCAGGGAAGAGGAGCCCCCCCAGATCGTCTCTCCACCACACCCTGGGCTTCGGCCCCAGGTAAACTCCCTGTTTCCGGGAGGCAGATACCATCTCTGTGGGCCTCAGTTTGGAAGAACCCCTAACTGATTTCTGGTTGGGAGAGGGGAGCCCAGAGTGCTCTGGAGCTACATTGAACCTGCCGGAGAGCACTCCCAGAGGGCGCCCCGGATGACCCGTGCTGGGGGGATTCAAAGAGGAACTGTGTGCTGTGGGACCCTCCCCCAAGGAGCTCACACCCTGCAGTTGAAGAGACTAGACACCTAAAACTCTTCCTGGGCAGGGCGGGGCAGGGCACAGCTTTGATGTCTCAGCTGAAAGACGAGGTTTGCAGAAGACAAGACTCAGCCCTGTTCTGAGCGCACAGAGTGGGGAGGGGTCCGGCAAAAGGAGGCGGAGTCTCGGAAAAAAAATAATTACACACCCTGTGAGTCCCCTTTGCAAAGCTCAACAGCCCCACCTAGTGCACACAGAGTGGGAAAATGTCCCGATAGCGAGGTACAGAACACACATACCTTACGGGACCGGCAGGGCAGTTTCCAGCAACTTAGTAGAGTTCAAACTGACCAGAGAGGAGACTTCCTGCAGNCAAATGCTCCCCCTCTAATTGCAGCATCAGCCCTGAGCAGACCTAAAAATGCAGACTGACTTGTCACTCCCGACTCTCTCCTGCTCTCCCATCCTCCAGGTGACCCCAGCCATGAGGACCCTCACCCTCCTTGCTGCCCTTCTCCTGGTGGCCCTCCAGGCCCAGGCTGAGCCACTCCTGGAAAGAGCTTATGAGAATCCAGCCCAGCAGCAGCCCGGGGCAGAGGACCAGGACGTGGCCATCTCCTTTGCAGGGGACCACATCTCTGCTCTTCAAGCTGCAGGTGAGAGACCCCAACATTTCAGAGTTAAGGTGTCTAGACAGGAAGGACTGGAGATGGGATCTGGAATCAGGTCTGGAATCAGCTATGTCCCTTATATGATTTTATTTAACCTCTCTGGAACTTGATTTTCTTATCTCTAAATTCAACACTGAGAGTCAAATAAATCTAAGAGACTTTTGAGTTCACAATATGTCTGTGAAATTAACTACATTTAAAATATAAAGAGAAATACGGACTAGTTCTTTCTGGAATATTCTATTCTATCAGAGGAAGTTTTATAAGCTGGAGATGGACCTGACGGTGTGTGCAGATGTGTGTGTGACGGTAGTTAGGAATACATAAAAGGGAAGACACATGAGAATGGGCCTCTAACCCTGTGTGTGACCAATGCCTGCTGTGTGTATTTATTCCTGTTGACTGGGGTTGATCATGCTGCCGGCTGTACTGCAGCCAACATGGCAAATGCACTCAACCCAGCACATAACTTCTCCAGGATTTTCTCTTACCACTCACCACTGACCCCGGTGCTCAATGGCAGATGCTCTTTCTTTGTCCCTAGATCCTGTGAGGCGTGTGACCTGCTATTGCAGAGGAGCCTGTTCTTTTCTAGAACGTATTGCTGGGTTCTGCCGAATTCGTGGTGTCTACTACAGACTCTGCTGTCGCTGAGCATCAAGAACAGAGAAAAATGAGTTCTAAATTTGCTTTAAGACCTAGAGGGGAGTGGTTATTACTCCTATACCTTTACCTCAATTTTCTTTCCTCATCCTAAATAAAGTCCCTGTAGCAAGTTCTCTGTGTGCCTCTTTGATGTGTCTTAGTTGGGACCCTTTGGTATGCAAATACCAGGATCTTAAATCAAACTCTTAACCAAAATACTGGCTCAGCAATTTCAAGGATGAACACTGGCTTTAGACATAAATCAATATGAAAGGTCAAGTGATGCTGTTGATCTCTCTCTTGACTTCTCTGTCTTTAAACTCCACTTTCATTTTGATTGGATTTACTCTCAAAGACAATTCGCATGTGTTAGGCAAAACAATTATTGTCAGCTTCAAGTTTATACAGTCATTACATCGTTACTTCTCAGGAAAAGCCACCATCTTCTTTCCCAAAGTGTTGGAATTTTATTAAACAGCCCCAGATCACTCATCTGCCTTTTAAGACCTGGGATTGTATCAGCTCGATTGAAACGACTTTAATCAAGATTGGAATGGGTTGTTAGCAAAGACACAATGAACATAACAAAAAGCGCAGGAGCGTTACATTAGGATATACACGATATACTTGTTATCAGCTACTATCCAACCATATCTAGTAAAAACTGGATAACACAAGGGCACCTCAAAAGTTCATGGAATATGGAATTAAATATAAATCTTTTCATGAACTTTTTGAAGAGTCTGTTCATAAACATAAAGTCGTCTTCACACACACAAAATTCACACCCACAATTCTTCAAATGCCCTCTCTTGGGTTGCCTTAAAGCCACTGAGAACCTGATAGTCCCTGGAAAGTACAGCCTCGAAGGGGAAACCAGGAAAAGTGAAGTGAGGGAAGCACTTCTCCAGGAGCCCTGGGGTCCCTGCTGCAGCTGAAGGTGCCGAGGTTCTGATACCTTCAACATCATTCACGTCAGGGAGAGGCAAGGCAGCAAAACCAGGTCTGCGAAAACACAGCAACAGTCGTGCTCTCGTAGATGCCCAGATCACACGCTGTCATGGCCAAGCCCCCTGCAGCTCGGTCTCCACCGCTGCCCACCCCCAGCATGCACACCACGTTTGGGGACTGACTTCTGACTTGGTATTGCCTCTCTTTCCCTTCCCCAGATTCCCACTGACTTTTAAACTCATCCACCATGTCCTTCAAATGGCCCATCAGGACATGACCACAAAGACTGGTAAGGAGCCCAGCATGAACCTCAGACTCTTTATATTCACTCTGGATCTAGGTGTTCCAATTTGTGATTAAAAACATGTTTGGGGAAAAAAATGTCATTTCAAGTCATGGCTACACTAATTGGGGTGGTCACTGGTAGAATGCCCCAAGAAGTCCGAGAGCAACAAAACGAGTATAGTTTGCAAAGAAAGAGACAGTGTTTCAAGTGGAATCACTCACCATTCTTGAATAGAACACTCTGATGGGTCCAGACGCTGGTGTGACCACCAACACCTGCAACAAATGCCCAGACTCCAAGAGAAGGGAGCAGGTCTTCTCCACGTCCACTTCATTCTAACCCTGAGACAAGTCACAGCCCCAGGCTGAGATGTGCTCTCCGAGAAGGCCAGCACAGGGGTCCAAGCACCCACTGAGACACTCCATGACCAGGAAACCACAGCACAGATCTCAGTGAGGACAGAGTGAGTCTGTGGATCTGGCACAAAAATAGTCCTAATTCCTCTCCCTTGTGTAGAAAATGTAGGCGAAAGATTGGAATTTGGGTGTGAAGGCCAGAAAGATTTCCTTGGGTTCTTGTAAGTGCCACTGACCTGAAGTTTTGTGGTTGTTGAACTAATTCTATATATTTTTCCTAAACTGTCTACTGGGCCAGGCTGATTCCATCTCAGGGCATCTGCACCGAAACCAGAATCCATTTTGGTCACTCCTCTAGCTCCCAAGGTCTCTGCTAAAATTGTGCATTGTCACTGAAGTCTTCCCTGATTCCCAATTCTAAATGGTAGCATTTCCTTCTGTGAACTGCAATTCCCATTTTCTTTTTATTTTTCTGTATAGAATTTCAAACCATCTCAACTTACTTACTTGGTGTAATACTTGTCTCCCTCCACTGGAATGGAAGCTCCATATTTTGCTTGTCATGGTACCTTTCTACCTGGTGTATCGATACCTCCCTAACACATAGCAGCTGATCAACAAATAAATAATTATTAAATTAACTAATCTAATCCAACTTCACATAACAACATAAAATTACATTCTTATTGCTAAACTGCATAGAAACACCGAAACCTACAGTTCATGTAACAGTATACCTTTAGAAAAATAATTCAATCACTTAAAACTAAAATATAGGAGAATATAATAGGCAAAATGTGACTTTATGAAGCATTACGACTTTAGGAAGAAATAAGAAATAATTATGCTGTGGAGTGGCAAGAAATGGTTTCACGGTGAATCTTAAAATCGTGGACAGATTAAAAGAAGGGGTAGAACAGAATTCCAGTCAGAGAGAACTGGATAAAGGCAAGACATATGCAGGGTCAAGCTCTCACTCCATGAGATTTGGAGGAATTGATGTTACAAGGGAGGAGGAAACAAAACCCAAATCAGATATGCTCAGAAGCAGGTATTAATTAAAGGGAAAGGGGCAGATTTGCAATGGAAATAAAGAGTAATTCTGATGTGAAACCATTCTATATGAATATAATTTTCCAAAGAGATACCACCCCTGTCTTTATGGGAGGTTAGGGGCCTACCATCAATAAGTGAAAATTACCAACCGCAGATGGCCTAATCACATTTGCCAACCTCCTCACTAACATCTTCCAGTAATTTTCCACTAGATCACCTAGTGCTTACAAACCCTCCTGCCTTTTCCCTGAAGAAAGTTCAGTTAAACCTCTCTGCCTGTTGCAAAGTCCTGACCCTATTGCGACAGTCTGGAGTAAACGCTGCCTTGACATTTCCAAAAAGTCTCTGCTGCTTTTACAATGAAGACATTGGCTTTTTTTTTTTTTTTTCCTGTTCTCTTTGATTATCTTAACTCTGCTTACAAGCAAAATTAGAATGAAAGAGAAGAGAAAAGTACTTGTTCTCTGTTCTTCATTCTGTATATTTTTTCCTTTGCCACTCAAAGCCCCCTGACTCACTGAGAAACTTACAGATTGTGGGAAAGGTGCAGCACTTTACCATGGCCTGCACACTCCCACTCCGACCTCTCAGTGCTGTCACCTCTTAGGTGACAGGGACCTCCCAGTCTTTGTTCCAGCCTCCAAGCCAGGGCCACACCCTGACTCTTGCCATCTTCTGGAACTCCTCCACCTCTGAATTGAAAGAGTCATACATCTATTGCTGCATAAGAAACCACAGCAAAACTTAGTGAATTATAACAACAGAGTCATGTTCTAACTCACACATTTGCAATCTGGGCATGGCTCAAATCCTCGTGACATCAGAAGAAGTGGTTCTGCTGGGATCTGAAGAAGTCAGACCCAAGACAGCTCCCTCATGTGGCTAGAAGTTGTACTGGCTCAACTGTCTCAGGTGGGGCTTTGGGCTAGAGGCCTTGGTGATGAGCTGGAGCCAGACCATAATGGCTAATAAGAGGAGTTTTTGTTAGCGAGCTGCTAAAGGGTTAGTAGCTGGGGGGATTTTAACCACAGAAATTTACAAACACAACAAATCTGGGCGTTTTTATTTCTTTGAAAGATGGTTGTTAAATATTTTCAAGCCCATTTCCTGCAAGTGGCTTCAGTTCCTCTCTATGTGGGATGCTTAAGATTCCTCAAAGCATGGTTTCTGGGTTCCAAAGTGATCGTCCCTGTTAGCTTGTTTGGGCTGCTATTAAAAATACCATCAACTTCATTGCTTATAAACTGCAGAAATTTCCCATAGTCATAGAGTTTAGGAAGGTCAAGATCAAGGTGCCAGCAAATTTGGTTCCTGATAAGCACACACTTTCTGGTTTATAGGTGGTGGTTTCTCACCGTGTCTTCACATGGTGGAAGGGGTGAGGGGCTTTTCTGGGGCCTCTTTTATAAGAGCAGTAATGCCATTCATGAGGGCTCCAGCGTCCTGACCTACTCATTTCACAAAAGATCCTACCTCTTAATACTGTCAACTTGGGATTTAAGATGTCAACATATGAATTTTGGGAGAACACAGATATTCAGACCATAGAAGCATCCAAGAGAGAGAAAGTAAAAGTTGCCAGTTTCTTAAGGCCTGGGCCCACAAAACAGCATGGCACTATGTTGGACATATTCTACTGGTCATTATGTCACCAGGCCTAGGCTCAAGAGAAGGGGGCATAAATCCACCTTTCTTTTTTTTTTTTTCTTTTTGTCTTTTTTACTGACCAGTAACGGGATCGCAACCCTCGGTGTCGCCCGCACCGGGGACCAGCAACGGGATCGCAACCCTTGGTGTTGCGCCCGCACCACGCTCAGCCAGTGAGTGGGAACCGGTCTCCACATGGGATCCGAACCCTCAGCAGGAGCGCCACCGCGCTCCCAAGCAGCACACTCTCCAGTGCGCCACCGGGCCGGCCCAAAAATCCACCTTTCTATGAGAGAAATGTCTGTGAGTTTGGGGGCCATGTTTTAAAACTGCTCAAGGTAGTTATTCCCTCATAGTTTATCCTAAAATTGCTATAGACTACAAATACCAGAAATAGAGACAGCTTGTGAGAGGTGGTTGGGAAAGATGGAAGAAGATGAGATCAGAGGCCCTGGCAGGTCCTCACTGGCTCTTCAGTGAGACAATGTGTGATATAGGGAGCACCAGGAACATCACTGCATGACGGCAGGACACGTGTGTTTAGAGCAGGAAACATTAGCAGTGCACTTGAGGAATACCAGAATGGGTGCTCTCATTGTCAAAGCCACCCCCTCCCCGGGCAGCCCCCACCAAGCCCCCACCCTACCACACACTCCACCTTCTATGCCTGAACTTCCTTTCCCAGGTCACAACCATGTACCTGCAGTCCAGCCCAATGCCCAGACACACTATTTCTGCAAGGGGTTACTGGACACTGTAAGCTCATATGGGACAATGTCCTTAAATCAGCTGCTCATGTGGTAGGTAAAGAAAAGAAGAGTAAGTCAGGTGTGGAGCCATTTGACTGCAATGTGAATTGCCAAACCTGTTGCACCCCTGTGTCTGTGGGAGGATAGGAGTCTAAATTCCATAAGCACAAATTTCTTCCAGAAGTTTTTCTTCCTAACCTCTGCCCATGCACCCTCATCAACATCTTCTCCAGAATGTCTAGCCTGGCCCTATTGTGTCAACATTCTTGCTGAGTTTCCAGACTCAAATATTCTAGGGAGATATTCCCACCTGTGTGAGAGAGAACAGTTTAAGCCATGACTACTGTCACTGGAGCAGACACTGGTGGCAAGCCCCAGGAAGATGGGGAGGCTACAGATAAAATACTTGGAAGTGAACATCTTACAAAGACTTTTAGACATAACATCTTTTTTGCTTAAACCTCTGAGTTCTGCCATAGTACTGGTGCAGCCAAAAAAGGAAAAATGAAGGGAACCACATCCAAAGAAATCACTGTGCTCTGATTTCCTTTTAGAGTTTTACACTCACCTGCGCAGAGAAGGAGGCAGCCCATAGATGTGACCTGGACACAGACTGAGAACCTCACAGTGGGGCACTGGGTGGCACAGTCCCCACCATAAATTCATGAGAAGGCAGGGACGGGAGCACTGCGATCCGGGAGGCACAAAGCAGTGTCCTCGGGCCTGTAGTCCCCACCCCTCCAGCCCTGCATGGGAGGGAAGAGCAATCACAACACTGGGGAGAGACAGGGAAAAGGCAGACCTTCCAGGGCCAGCAGTCCCCACTGACACGGAGACAGAGACAGAGCCTTCTGTGCCCTGTGAACTCCTAAAATCACTCTGTGCTGCTTGTACAACTGCCCTCTGGGCCCAGCCGCACTTCTGGGCTTCTGCACTGCTGTCCCTCTTCCTGGACGCTGCCAGCTTTCTGCATGACTCAGCCCAGCTCCTCCAGGCCTCTGCCCTCATAAGGCAGTCACCACGAGGCTCCCAAATAGCCAGCACCCACACACAGCTCCTCAGGACACTCCAGGTCCCCCTTACTGCTGTCCTTTTACTTTGCAAAATGGGCACTGGCTCCACAACCTAGGATATTCATGTTACTTTTGTTTACTGTGTGTCTTCTCTACTAAAATATAAGCTGACAAACTGAGTGCTTGCCACACTGTGCCTTGAGCCCAAGAAGGCCATTGGCTTGTTGGTCCTCCAGGCACAGGGATGATGGTAACTGGAGGAGGTGACAGGTCTGGATCCTGGAGAGGACCTGGAGGCTGGTAGCTCTGAGATGGAGTTTAGATTATTGTCCTCTCAGAACTCATGTGGAAGTCTGATTCCCCAACATGGCAGTGCTGGAAGCTGTTTGAGTCATGGGGGTGGATCCCTCATGAATGGATTAATGTTCTTCCTGGGGGATGGGTGTAGTGAGTGAGTTGTCACTCTATTAGCTCCCACGAGAGCTGGTTGTTTAAAAGACCCTGGCACCTCCCCTCTCTCTGTCTTCTTCCCTTCACCATGTGATGTACACCTGCCAGCTGCCTGCCACTTTCTGCTGTGAGTAGAAGCAGCCTGAAGCCCACACCAGATGCAGCTGTCCCAGAATCGTGAGCCAAATAAACAACTGCTCTTTACAGATTGCCCTGTCTCAGGTGTGCAGTCACAGCAGCACAGAGTGGACTGATACGCCCTGTGTCAGAGATGAAGGCTCCGCTCAAGGGCTTCAGGGAGAAAAAGCCCGTGTGCATGGGGAAGTCAGAGGGCTCCAGAGCTGCTCCCTACCCACTAGTACTCATGGAAAGCCCATCAGGAAAGGGGTTTCCAGACAAAAAAAGGTGAGAGTAGCCATTCAGGTCCCGGCCAGATCCTGCTCATATTGGAGGAACTTGGTGTCTCTCTGAGCAAAGCAGTACCAGGCACACCCACAGGACCCTGTCACTGGATGCTATGCTGGGGAGCAGCATGGCCACAGGAACAGATGCTGGGGCTCACCAGATTTTCCCTGTTTTGACCAGAGCTCTCTGTCCCCCAAACCCTCTTGTCCAGCTCCTGGTGGCTGTAACACATGCACCAGTGTGTGTCTCTAAGGGCCTGTGTGATGCCTGCACGTGCGTGTGGCACAGCTAGACTCTTTTCTTGGCTCCTCCCTTTCCTATTCACATGCAGTCGTGGTTGAGAACATGGTCCCTTGGCCCAGGCTGCCCAGGTTAGACTCCCCGATTTAATGCTTCCTTGTTATGTGACCTTGGACAAACTAATAACCCTCCTGCTCCTAGGTCTCAACATCTGCAGACTGGGAGGTTAACCAGAGTATCCACTTCATGGTATCACTCTGTGGAGGAAATGGGTTAAGATCCATCAATTCTCAGGAAAGCCCCTGGCGCCTAGAAGTGATGCTGGTCTCATCTGAGTTGGGATGACTGAGAGTCACAGAATGAACACCCAGCTAAGTCACTCCAACTATAAGTCTGAGGGAGTCTGGGTGTTTTTTGTCTTTTAATCAAGAAATATAGGGCAGGCAGCCCCAGAGTTCTCAGTGGCTCAGCAGGAGCTTCAAGGACCCAGCCTTTCAGCCCACCTTCCCCAGCATTGGCTTTTGTCCTCAGTCTGTCACATCATGGGCCCCTCCTGGCTGCACAGCTTCATGCACATCCTGACATAGGTGGAACCAAGTCAGGATGGAAAGAGGATAAGGAACACATCTTGTGAGAAGCACCCAGCAGCCCCTACCCCATACATCCTTGCTGGGAGGGATCCCGTGGCCAGAAGCTGGGGGGCTGGTAACAGGCCCACCAGCCACAAGCACCTTTGATCATGGGAGACAGGCTTCATCACCAAAAAAGGAAATCAGGATTTGCTGCTGGGAGACAACAACCAAGTCTGCCCCTGCAGACAATCTGACAGCAGCTTTCCCAGGCCTCAGTCCACAGCCTGGGTCTTCATCTAACTGGACTCGGGCATCTCCAGCTGGCCACAGTGTGCATGAAACAGACAGTTGTCAGGCTGAGTCCTCGTCCGTTTCTGTGGTGGACACTGCAGCACAGCAAAGGACGTCCTCAGTAAGCGAGGTCCTGAGACTGCTGAGGAAGACCGTGTCTCCCCAGCAGACCTGAGGTTATTACCCTTTCCCTGACAAAATGCTGTGGTCTGGACCAAAGCACTTGTGTAAACCACAGCAGAAAAGAGCAGAACCAGGGAAGGGAGCCCCTTCACACTGGTCTGGCTGTGGGCCATGGTTCTCTGCAAAGTCAGAGGGGACGGCCAGTCCTGAGGATGTATGACGGACGCCCTGGCTGGTTGGTGCCCCTGACCACACAGACAAGGGCTGCAGGGGTGAGGCAGGTGGCTCAGCTTCCAGGGTCCTCCTATGCTTTTAAGGAGATTTCTCTGTTCTCAAATTTTTTAAATATCTCTGTATTTTCTTTATAAAAGTTGTAAAACAGGTCATTCATGGCAGGAAGATAGTTTAATACAAATTTTTTGGTAATTATATTTTAAAAATCTACATAGGGAAAGAATAAAATACTGGAAATACATATTACAAAATAATTAGTCATTCTAAGTGGTGGAATTACATATATAATATAGTACATGGTATATATTAATATACAAATTATATATTATATATAATTGAACATATGTATATATTACATATGAATGTATTTCTATAATATGGTATAGGTATAATATATTTAAACATTATAATCTATATAGCATGCAATTACATAGCACATATAATAAGATATAATATAATATATGTTATATATATTCGCACTAATTAATACATGTATATTACACATACAAGAGGTCTTCAAAAAGTTCATGGAAAGATTCATATTATCATTAATTTTCTTTTTTCACAAACTTTTTGAAGTATCCTCAACATGGAGGACTGGGGAAAAAACACCCACCCCGCCATCCCCAGGCTCTGCAGGACCCTACCCAGCCACTCCACATTACCCCTCCCTAGAGCTCAGGCCCTGGTCCTGCTCCCGAGCCTGGTGTCCCCTATGTCCCCCACCACCAACTGCAGGAGATCTCGCCCCTTCTCTCTCCCCTGATCTCTTTCAGTGCAAGATCCTGGCTCTGGTGAGTTAAAAATCTCCCATTATTAGTCTGAGTACAAATTTAAACAGAACCCTGACAGATAAAGATTTGCCTGTTCACTTACCCTTCAATTTGAACCGTTTAACAAACATGTTTTAAACATGAAATGAATACATGCGAATGCTCTAAATTTTTTCATTTTTTTTCTTGCTAAATCGATTTTCAAGTATTAGTTCGACTTTAGTAAATTACAAAATTTCCATTTTGTTAAAACATGATGGATTTTTATTTTTCTTTTTATGGCATTAATTATTCTTGGGAAATGCTCTTTTCTTTCAAAGGCAGTAAACCTGCTTTGTCTCCACAACTCTTACAGCTTCACCCTCTGTGGTTGGGGCGACCTGGGGAGGAGGCGAGGTCTCGCTGGAGCTGCTGCATTTTCAACCCATGATCCAAACAAGACCAAGATTCGTTCAATAAGATGAGACACAAAAATTACTAACAATCATTTTGGGGAGGGGGGGAACAGTGCATCTATTTTAGCAATTAGGAGTGTATCAGAGGAATTTTTGAAGTGACTCCTGTTAGTAGATCTTTTTTGATAAAAGAATTAAAAGTATTTGACAACCTTTCTGAGGTTGTTGAATCAGGGGTATTACAGGGGACAAAAATTCAACACCCTTCCCTTCCTTCCTCTGGTTTCTCCTCAAATCCATGACCCAAACTCAGTTTCTGTGTTTGCTCACTCAGGGAGAAGAGAGAGGACAAGTTTCAGGAGGTCGTTTGGGCTCCAGTGGGCCACGCACACTATGACTAATGGCCTCCGCTCAGCAGGAAGTGGGCCCATCACTGGTGAGGCCCTTCAGAGATCCACTTGCTCAGGCCCTTCTCCCCCTCCTCCACAGCCCACTTCCTGCCTCACTCCCAGTGCAGCAAGATGCACTGCCCAGGAGGCAGAGGACATCCCATATTTCCATCTGAGAAAAACTGTGAGGGCATCTCAGGACAGAGGCTCCTGTTTCCTGAGCTGGGTGGCACTGGGTCTGGACTGCCACCTCCCTCTCATGTGTCCACCTAGGACCTCCTCTGGAGACGGAACAGCACAGTGGAGGGTCACCGCTTTCTCCTGCTGATCACCACTCAAAAGTCAGATGAGCTGGTGCCCATGTTGAGTTGACACACTGATGAAACAGGACATAGAACAGGGATTCCTCACTTTTTAAAAAAAACACTTTCTCTTCAGTTTCCAAGCAGCCTGTGAATTTGCTACTGTAAGTGTAGACTTTGGATCAGCGGCATTGGCATTACCTGGGAGCTCCTTAGAAACTTCAATTTAGGAAGCTCTGGGATAGAACACCTGCGATGATTTTTACTGATGTTTGGAGCAATTGCAGAACAGAATTACAGCATAAGACAAACAGGAGTAAATTTATCAGCAAAGTGGACTTTTCACTGAATGTCAGAAAAAAAATAATATAAAACACAACAGACTTGCATAAGAAGAGTGCCCCAACGAAAAGGACTCCCAGACACACGTACTCCAAACTGGACCTGTCTTCTATCCCCAGGTCTGTATTCAAACTCCCCCACAAGCACTCCCTTCCTCAAGTATCTCTATTCACGTCTGAGCCCCTCCCTGAATCCCTTTCTTTCTTCATATCTCAAATTCCTAACCTGAGTCCTACCGGCAATCTGGCATCGCAAGCTCCGGGTTTATAAACAAGCTTCAACATGGACATTCCAAATAGATTTTCCTTTTCTATATTTCCACCAATGGGATCTATAGGCCAGTTAATTCCTACTACAACTGGTTGACCAACTAAAGTAAGTACATAGCCACACTTCCATAAACAAATACTAATTTTATTTGTATACAGTATACCTCTCCCCTCTCCAAAAAACAAAACAAAACAACTCACATGGAGATAAGAACATTTCCTTACTGATCAAGACAAACACTGTCTCTACAAACACCATGTCCCATGTCTGTGTTAAAGAGCTGATAGGGCCGGGCCGCCCAGTGGCGCATGCTACAGTGCGCCGCTTGGGAGTGCGGCAGCACTCCCGCCGAGGGTTCGGATCCCACATACAGACCGGCCGCTCACTGGCTGAGCGAGGTGCAGGCGCAACACTGAGGGTTGCGATCCCATTGCCGGTCCCGGTCCGGTACGGGCGTGACACTGAGGGTTGCAATCCATTGCCGGTCACGAAAAAAGACAAAAAGGAAAATAAATAAATAAATAAATAAAAATAAAGAGCTGATGGTGTTCCTTTATTGTTGGGATTCTTCTAACATCAAAAAAGCAGAAAAGGTGAGACTAACTTGTTCCTGTCCTGTCCACTACAGGTGCAAAAACAGGAGGCAGTAAAATCTTTGAGCCCCACAGTCCTCATCTGATTGGAGTAGGGAAGGGATTAAATTCCTTCAGGAAATTAATTCAGTTCCAGTCTTTTGTTATCTTTGGTTCACAGAGACCCTAGCAAACATGTTTATACTTCCATATACCAAACAATGCTAAGGGAAAATTCCCTTTTCCCTTGGCCTTAATATTCCATGTTTCAAGGCCAAGCAAGCTCTCCCTTGCTTTCTACTTTAAAATTTCCTGTACACTTAGGGCCTTGGTCATCTCAAATTCCTTTCAACATACAAAATGTAAGAGTTAACATTACTATAAACCTTTCTGGAACACCTCTTATTCTCTGCTGTTATGACTACACTTCAGAATGATATAAACTCTTTGGACGGTTTGGAATCAGAAGACGTGAGTTTCAGTGCTATTTCCAACACAAGCTAGACACATATTCTCAGGTAAATACACTTTCTCACGTGTAAAATAAGTGCAGGTATGTCTTGCTGCTGTATTTTTCATTAGACAGTATCAACATACTGTTCTTGACACAGGTGAAAAGCACTTCTGATTTCTGATATTGTGCTAAGAGCACATCCGTGTTATCTCGTGTTATCTTCTAAGCTTTGTATTAATAATCCCGACTGAGCCACACACCACCGCTAGGGATTGGATATGTCACTCAAGTTTTACGCATAAAGATACTAAACCACAGAGCATTTATACTTTCCCAAAGTCCCATATCTGATCAGCAGATGAGCCGCCCAAGTTTTCTGAATTCTGAAATGATAACAAGAGATTGTGCTTATTTTTGTGAATTCAGGGCCTTATGCTCAGTAGAAGTTTAACTGATAAATTCAAGTGACATTTATGTAATCTCCTTTATTTTTCATAAGGAACACCTCCTTTGGGACTAAATTTTGTAATGTTGTCACTGTGGGGTTCAGAGGACATGAAATGGATTACTCAGCACCACTGGACAGGGCTCCCATTCACAGTCCCTCTTGGGTAAGTTTATTTCTTAAGGGCAGCAGTGCCACTCACTGACCATGAGGTGCTACTGTAGAGCTCTGCCCGATTTTCTGTAGGGGCAGGTCCTACATTACTGGGAATGTAGTGTGGGAACTAGTTCACCCTCTGATGACTGAGTACATTTCAATAAGAAAACATGCTGGAGCTACTGAGGAGAAGAACAAAGAGATAGCCCTTGCCTGAACGGATTGCATTTCAGTGGGATCTCCGAGATGCTTGGCTATTGCATAGGCTTACATGGGGAGGTTAGACTGGGGTTAACAACAGGAAGGCAGTTAGCAGAGGAAAGGTCTTCATGACTGCTGGCCGTTATAGAGGATGTTACTTTTCATGGGATTGCAAGAGCCTGATGGCTACTGAAGGGGGAAATATACCAATCCTGTGTTTGTACTTGTCCACTGAAAGCAGGATCCTAGAGTGATGGGCTCTTCAGAACTGGGTTTGGACTCCAGGATTTGCATTTATGTAAGTATAGGGGCAGAGAGGGGAGTAGAGAGAGGGTAGGAAACCACATGAAGTCTCTTATTGTCCCCAAAGCCCTTTGATGTTCTCCTGATGTAGGAGTTCCACTACTTGCTTGGTGCCTGTGATAACTTCTGGTTACAATAAGGGATAATTTCATAAGTCACGATAAGGATCCTGATGAGAGTCCCCGTTCCTCATCTGTCTACTTATTTATCAATGCCCATCTCACTGGTCTGTGTTACCCTCTATTACATTTAGAATAGGCTGGGAACCCTTCTTATCTTTCCAAGGTAGGCTATATATGTCCAGAATTTTTCTTTATGTCAAGACTAGTAAATCAGATTATTTATCCACAAAAGTACATTGTTCTCTTAGATAGATCAGAGTATCTGAATAATAGCTCTAGAGTAGGATTTCCAGGTGATTCTTCTCTTCTTAATGAAGAAATGGGGCAAGTGGTGTGGACAACTATAACTCAAAATGGACAAGCAGAATTTTGGTGGAGGGGACAAGTTTAATTAGAAACCTGGGTTGGGATAAAAGGCCATCTCATACTAGGTAAACAAATGCCAAGTTCAAATAAATATGAAACAAATGCATTAGTGTACTCATGGGTAACCCTACTGCAGTACCTACTAATGGATAACCCTACAAATCAAAACCATGATAAGATACCACTTCATACCCACTAGGATGGCTGGAATCAAAACGGCAAATAATGACAAATGGTGAGGCTATTGAGAAGTCAGAATCATCATACACTGTTGGTAGGAATTTAAAATGGTGCAGTCTCTAGGGAAAATAGTTTGGAAGATTCCTCAATAAATTAACAGAATTAGCATATGATCCAGCAATTTTAATCCCAGGTATATATCCAAAAGATATAAAAACATGTGTCCTCACAACAACTTGTGTGGCAGTGAAAGGAACCAGACATAAAAGATTCTATTTATATGAAATATCCAGAATAAGCAAATTTATGAGAACAGAAAGTAGATTAGAGTTTGCTTAAAGGTTAATTTTCAGTTCCCTAAGGAATAATAATGTCGAGCACGTTTTCATGGGCTTATTGTTTATCTGGATATCTTACTTAGAGTAATGCCTATTGAGATTCTCTGATCATTTTTAGATTGAGCTATTCTTCTTTTATTATGGAGTTATAAGAGGTCTACATATATTCTAGATACAAGTGTCTTATGAAATACAGAATTTATATTTGTCATTCTGTAAGTTGTCTTTTCAGTTTCGCCCTAAAGTTTTTAATTTCGATTAAGTTTATTTTTTATTTTTTTATTGTTGCTTTTGGTGCCAAAAAGAAGTCATAAATGTGTACTTGCATGTTATTGTCTAAGAGTTTTAAGTCTCTTGTTCATTTTTAGTTAATTTATATATAACGTGTGAGGTAAGGGTCCAATTTCATTCCATTACATGTGGCTATCCAGTTATCCCAATGCATTTGTTGAAGAGACTTTCTCATTCCCCGATTAAATGGTCTTGGCACCTTTGATAACTATAGACACATACTTTTATTTCTAGAGGGTCTATTTTGTTCCACTGACCCATATGCCTGTCCTTATGCCAGTACCACTCTGTCAGGGTTGCTGTGTAGTAAGTTTTAAGAACAAGATTATTTTGTTCTTTTTCAAGATTCTTTGGGCTATTCTGAGATCCTTGTAATTCTGTATAAATTCTAGAATCAACTAGTCAATTTCTACAAAGAAGTCAGCTGGGATTCTGACATGAATTTAGTTGAATTTGTAGATTAATCTGTGGAGCATTGCCATCTTAATTTTGTCTTCCAATCCCTGAAGATAGGATGTCTTTCCATTTATTTAGATCTTTTAAAAATATCTTTTAACAATATGTTCTAATTTTCAGAATGATAGAGTTTGGATGTGTTGTCCCTGCAAAAACTCATGTGGAAATCTGATCCCCAATGTGGCAGTGCTGGAAGCTGTTTGAGTCATGGGGGCAGATCTCTCAAGAACAGATTAATGCTCTCCCTAGGGGAGGATGGATAGTGAGTGAGTTCTCACTCTGTTAGTTCCCACAAGAGCTGGTTGTTTAAAAGACCCTGGCACCTCCTCTCTCTCTCTCTCTCTTGCTTCCTCTTGCCAGGTCACAAGAGCTGGTTGTTTAAAAGACCCTGGCACCTCCTCTCTCTCTCTCTCTTGCTTCCTCTTGCCAGATCTGCTTGTACCCACCAGCCCCCTGACACTTTCTACCATGAGTAGAAGCAGCCTGAGGCCCACACCAGATGCAGCCATCCCAGAACCGTAGGCCAAATAAAACTCTGTTCTTTATAAATTACCCAGTCTCAGGTATTTCTGTTATAGCAACACAAATGGACTAATATACAGAGTATCAGTTTTGCACTGCTTTTCTTAAAGTTTATTCCCGAGTATTTTATTATTTTTGGCTATAATAAATGGGTTTTTTTAAACTTCACTATTGGTATCTTAATTGCAATTGTATAAAAATACAATTGATTTTTCTGCATTCATCTTGTATTCTACAATCATGCTAAACTCATTTATTGGTTCTAATAGATTTTTAGTAAATTCCTTTGGATTTTCTACATAAAAGATTTTGTCGTCTGCAAACAGAGATTGTTTTATGTTTTCATTTCCAATCTTCTGGATTTCTTTTATTTTTTTTTAAATTTATTTTATTTATTGAACCAAAATCAATTATACATATTTTGGGGGTCGAACATTGTGATATGTTGATCAAATCAATATTACTAGCATATATATTATTACAAATTGTAATTATTCTTTATGCCCCTTGTCCAATCTCTCCCCCTCGCCCTCCCCCCTCTAGTTACCCTAGATTTCTTTTCTCCTTCTGAAAGAATAATGGTTATTCTGTTAATTTATTGCCTAGATGATCTGTCCAATGCTGAGAAGTGTGAACAGGTCCCCCAATATTATTGTAGAGCAGATGCTGCTTCTTTCACTCTGAAATGGGCTTTATGGAGAGAGATATCCTCTTCTTTTCTTTATCTCTGATGGTGACTCTTCTTGTTTCAGTGCACTCCAGTGATTGTTGGAGCATCTGCGTGGTGGTTGTGGTATCTAGTCACTTTCACAGCAGCCATGGTTATTGTGCTGGCTGTAGTGGACCACCCACATGGAGGTGATGTGTTTGGCATGTTTCTTGGTGCTGGCAGTATGCCTGGTTGTGGGGTGTGTCTGGTCCCCTTCTTCATGCCTTGGGTCCCTGTGCATGCCCCGTGGTGCTGGCTTGGTTGCCTTGTTGTGGGAGGGTGGTCTGGTCCCCTTCTCCATACCTCAAGTACCCAGGTGGGCCCCAGATGCTGGCACAGTGTGCCTGGTTGCGGGAGGGGCGTCTGGTCCCCAGCTCCAAGCCTCCAGTTCCCAGGCAGGCCCCAAGGTGCTGGTAGTGTGC
>NW_007736847.1:59317-59808 GCF_000696425.1 Galeopterus variegatus
GCCCGAAACACCCAGAGCAGTTTTTTTCTTTTTCTCATCATGGCTTCTCCTCCCTTCGTGAACTCCGTAGGTCTCTCCTCCTCTTCCTCTGAGCTCCAGCGACCCCAGCTTGGCTGATGTTACACTTTTATAGTTGCAAATTGGTTGATTTGTGGGAGAGAGTGACTCTGGGAACTGTCTATTCTGCCACCTTGATCGGAAGTCCTTTTATTTCATTTTCTTGCCTAATTTCTCTGGCTAGAATCTTCAGTACTGTGTTGAATGCAAGTGGTGAGTGCAGACAGCCTTGGCTAGTTCGTGATCTTAGGACAAAAGCGTTCAGTCTTTCACCATTAAGTATGATGTTACCTGTGAGTTCTTTATAGATGCACCTTATAAGATCAAGAGACTTCCCCTCTAATCCTAGTGAGAGTTTTCATTATTAGTAGCTTCTCACATTTCTCTAATGTTTTACTCACTTTTCTTCATTTCTTTCTCTGTATTTTTTTTTT
>NW_007736848.1:0-11700 GCF_000696425.1 Galeopterus variegatus
CGCCCCCTCACGGCCGGTGCCGAGTTAGGCTCGCCCCGAAGGGACAGAGGAGCTTCTGGAGCCCCAGGGGCAGGGCTGGGCTAGATCAGAAGTCCTAAAGCTTGAACGGAGTATACAGTTGACCCCACCCCACCCGCGCTGTGTAATTCAGTGCTAAACCGTCCACGAATGTCAGGAAGTTTTAATTTTTCCCTGTGATGGCTGCTTGACACTTTTTTTGACATCTCAAATTTCTTGATTAAAAAAAAATTTTTTTCCCGGAGATCCAGGCTGTGCTGGTGCCCCACTTGTGATCTGCTCTGCCTGTTGAGCCGCCCAGTGCTGGGATGAAAAAGGGCCAGTCCCTATGGATGGGTGAATGGGTGTGATCTCTGACTTCCCCAGTGCAGAGCTGGAGGAGCAGGGCAGGCCAGACTCCAAGCCCTGCCCAGTCTTTGGAGCCTCTGGCCCCACTCAGGAAGAGAGAAAAGGGCTGTCAGGGTAGCCTGAGCAACCTAAGTGAGCTCAGACTACCTATTTCCTTCAGGACTTTCTCGGGGAAGAGGGGGGTAGGATAGGCTGGGCATGGCTACCTAGAAATACCAGGTAGAATACAGAACACCCAGTTAAATTTGAATTCCAGATAAACAACAGATACATTTATTTTTTATTTTTAAAAGATGACTGATGGGGGATCTTAACCCTTGACTTGGTGTTGTCAGCACCACGCTCTCCCAAGTAAGCCATGGCCAGCCCCAACAGATACATTTTTAATATAAGTATATCCCATGCACTGTTTGGTACATACTTATACTTTAAAAAATTATTTGTTGTTTATCTGAAAGAGCCAGGTTTGCTACTTAGTAGCTGGGTAGCTTTAGACCAGTTTCTAACCTCCCAGAGCCTCAATCTCCTTATCTGAATGATAGGAGATAATGATACCTAACTCATTGGATGGTTGTAAACATTTAATGACCTCTCTCTCATAGAAGGATGGAACTTGTTTTCTTCCCTCACTACAGGAGTTCCTCACTGTGCACACACACAGAAAAAAGGTGGCTCCCAGTATCACTCACTCCCAAAAGTGCTGGTAGTTGAACTCCAGTCATTTTATCTGAAAAAGATTAATTATTTAAGAGCCAATTTATGGGCTAACAAGGGCACATCTTCTTCTCAAGAGGCCACAGACTCAAGGCTTCAGTGACAGGCAGATCGTGTAAATGTGAAGCAATCAGTGAAATGCAGTAGGGAATAGTGGGGTCTGTGGCTGCACCTCAAAAGCACATGCCTTTCCTTTTAAAAGCATTCAATTTCATGTTTGCTTGTTTTAAATACTGTGCTCATCAAAACATGGGTGGGCCTGATTTGGTCTATGGGCAACTCCCTAGTTTCTTGTTCTTTCTGTTGATGTACCTATCCCTAGCCACAGGGTCACCAAGCATTGACACAGAGTAATACCACACGTGCAGAGACATGCTGACCCATGCAGGTGTGAGGAGCTATCTGCATAGATACCAATATCAGAACTCAAAGGAGCAGAGGGTCTATAAAAAGGACACTCATAAGGGAGCTGCCCATCCCCAGCCTGCCTTCCGGTCCACCTCCTGCCTGCCTCCCACCTCTCTGCTTCCTCCTCCTTGCCCACCCACTGGCACCCAAGTCTGCTGCTCCCACTGTCTTCCCCCTTCCCCCTCTCCCCAGAGTGGAACACTGCAGAGCCCAGAGGGTGTGAGCGGAGCTGGTGGTGGTGGGGCGCTCTGCAGTTGACCCGGGTGATAGAGCCATCACATACATCTGGAGTCCCCAGGACATGCCCTCCTGCTCTTGATCCTTACAGCAAGCCTGCACTGGGTTCCTGGGGAAGAGAACTGATTCCCTTTTCCCCTCTTTAAGGCTCACTCTAGAGCTCTGGAGTGGGCCTTATCTCCTCAATCAGCTAAAAATTCAGGAATTCCACAAAAGCTTCTAAAATCTCTGGGTCCCAAAACTGAAGGTTCATCTCTGCCATTCCCCTGCCTCCAGACAAGGATGATCCTCTTCAAAGGAGGCAAGGGCGAGGGGACTGACGAGGGTCCACACACTCCCTTGGCCTTACTTAGCCTTGATATCAGAAAATTGAACTCCAATCCCAGGGGTTTGCTCACTCACACACACACACACACATAAATCTTAATTGCGTCCGGGGCTTTTTACAGCGTTAATTAATCATATTTAGGGTTGTTTCCAGCTGTTGCTGAGGGAAAGAAGGTCCCACATGCCTGCGACTTAGGGTAAATCCAATCAAATGAAAGAATTCTTTGATTCTGGAGAAGCCAAGCCAGGGAAAAACACCTCCAATCCCAGAGCCTCTCGGACCCCTGCCTGCCACCCCCGCATCACTGCCCATGGAAACTGATCTGGGCTGGGGATGGGGGGGGGCTGGGGCTGGAGAAGAAAGGAGAGGGGTGCAGAAGGGGGGCACAAGGCTATGCTGAGCTGAGCTGGCTGCCTGGGGCCCTGCTTGAGATGGGCCGAGGGTTGACTGGAATCAGGGGTTAAGGCCGCTGTGCTGACTTGGAACTTCTGCCCCTGTTCTTGGGCTGTTTAGCGGGCTCGGGAGAGCCAGTGATTCCTGAATAGCCACTGGGCCCAAGAGTTATTACAGGAGGTTGGGCCTGGACTAGTGAGACCAGCGGGTGGGCAGTGCTGACCTAATTACAGCTCTGCACAGCCAGTGTGGTCTGAGAAAGGGCCTCTCCCAAGCCTTTCCACTATCCTGTGACCTCTTGAAGCCTCAGCAGCCTCTCTCGCAGGTCCCTCAGGCTCTCATGTGTCTCTTCATTTCTGGGTCTCTGTTTCTTTCTCTACTGTGGGCTCCATAGCTTGATTTCTTTCTTTCTTTTTTTTTTTTTTTAAAGATGACCGGTAAGGGGATCTTAACCCTTGACACTATCCTGTGACCTCTTGAAGCCTCAGCAGCCTCTCTCGCAGGTCCCTCAGGCTCTCATGTGTCTCTTCATTTCTGGGTCTCTGTTTCTTTCTCTTCTGTGGGCTCCATAGCTTGATTTCTTTCTTTCTTTTTTTTTTTTTTTAAAGATGACCGGTAAGGGGATCTTAACCCTTGACTTGGTGTTGTCAGCACCACGCTCCCCCACGTGAGCTAACCAGCCATCCCTATATAGGAATCCGAACCCATGGCCTTGGTGTTATCAGCATCACACTCTCCCAATGGAGCCACGGGCTGGTCCTTCCATAGCTTGATTTCAATCTCTTTCATTGATCTCTGAAATCCTAGGACACCACCTCATATCTTCATGGAGATGCATCTAAGACAGAGAGACATCTTAAGTGGAGGGGCCAGTCTGGCTGGTGCTAAAGACCTCTTCTTTGGTTTATGCCCATAGCCCATTAAGTACCCATGTGGAACAATACAGGATGGGGAAAGAGCTGCTGCTGAGGGCGGGGGCAGAAAGGGACTGTCTCACCCCTTAGAGACCCAGATGTGGGGGAAGGAGTTTCCCCAGGGTGGAAAGTGAGAGGATCAAAGGCTGTAAGAAGGCAAACAGGGACTGTCCGGTGGGCTCAGTTGGTTGCAGTGTGATGCTAATAACACTGAGGTCCAGGGTTCCATCCCTGTACCAGCCAGCCACCAAAAAAACAATCAAACAAAAAAAGGCCAAACAGAGACCAAGTAGTTGTTGCCCTATCCTCCCCCCTACGATGACCCCACCCAGGCACACCCCCTTGTTGAGGTCTCCTGGGTCCTGTCCTAACTGAGTCTAAATAATTGAGGAGCCCATTACAGCTTTGCTGTTTCCTCACTGTCAAGTGTAAATGTTGCACTGGTCGGGTGGGGAAATGGGGCTAATTTGAATTGATAATAGGAAACGCGGGGAAAAGTCATCTATAGTGAGTGAAGAGCGAGCGATCCCCGAGCAGATGCTAAATCTTGTATAATGAAAGAATCTGCCGATGTCAATTATGTACAAGCGTCTTTGCAGTGGTTGGAGGCGGTGGGCGGGTGAGGGAACGGAGGGCTGGGTGCATCCCATAAACCCAAACACCCATCAAAGGCTCATACATATGGAGCGGTGGAGATTACAGCATAAATTTGAATGTTATGAATGTGCATGAGGGACAGGCAGGAAGCCCACCTCATAAGGGGGTAGGAAAGGGACTGTTTTTCAGTGTGTGTGTACAAGGGAGCTTTTGTCTTCTTGGTTCCTCAGCTGTGTCTCCTCTGTCTCATCTGTGCCCTCTCTGCGCCCAGTTGTATCCCAGGATGAGTAAGAAAGTCAGGATATGGGGCTGCTGGGGCAGGGTAAGGTCAGCTGTTCTTTTGGGGCCCGGCTAGGTGTTCCTTGGGAGCTTTGGACCTGAGCTGGCCTCAACCCATTAAAAGTGCTGCCAAGATAGGAGCTAGAGATCAACGTGACCAGAGATCTAGAGGGATATCTTCAAATATCTCTGTGTGGCCACAACTTTCCCTCCTGCCTGGTGGAAGAGACAGGAGAGACCAATGCAGACAGTGACGCTGACTACAGAATGGGCACAGTAATACTGGAAGACAGCCTGGAAGAAGAGGTCACAAACTATGCTATAAAAGGGGACCAACAGCTCAGAATGACAAAATCAGGGACATATCTTTCTGTTCCTTGGTGCAAGTTCACACCACACATGGGAGCGTGTGTTTGTGAGTGTGCATACCCTGTAACAGGGCCCAGACCCCTCTATTGGTTCCAACCTGCAGCCGCTCCCTGAGCAGACTCTGTGATTTGTGGTGCAGGCCACCCAGGGACTTTAATCTTTGCCGTGACAAATGCAATAAAAGGAACAATTTGGAGATCAGAGCTAAGGAAGACACATTTACAAACCCTTCCCCAAAGGTTGGATGGGGCTGTCACCATGTGATTTGTGCCGGTGATGAAGCAGGGAGGGGGAGGGGGAGACAGAGAGGTGGAGAAGGCAGGCTGGGGAAGAGGAAGCGTCTCCACCTCTCTCCTCCTCACCCTCTCTGCTGGATCACAGTGGGGTGGGCTAAGCTAGCAGGAGGAGGACTGGACCCACGGGCAGCCACTGGTCCCCTCCCTCAGCGTGGCCAGAGAGCACAACTCAATTACCAGGAACACAGCCCAGAACCAGGAAGCCTCAGAGATTCATCTTAGCAGTTCTGGGGCTCTTTCTAAAGGAGAGATGGGGGGTGGGAGTGGGGAGGCGGAGGAGGGCGGGAGAAGGCAGGGGAGAGTGGGAGAAGAGAGACAGGGAGAGGTAGAGGCAGTGGGAAAGACATTTTAACAGGAAGATGGTGACATCTCAAGTTGCAAAGGGAGCCCCTAAGAAACCCCAGTCTGGGATAGGAAAGGGGAGAGGAGGTTTCCCAACCACGGCTCCTCAGTCAGGCAGATCTGGAGGGGTCTAAACATAGAGCAACAATGAGGGTGGGGGGTACTTAATCTGGGAACAAATCTATGGGTCAGATAGATCAGCCTGGAGTTCCACAGAATGAGGCCAAATTGGGGTCTGAGAACTAGGCTGGTGGATGACTCCAGATGGTGGCACAGCCAGGGACCTAGGGCCTTCCTTCCCCATCCATTTCTCCCTTTCTCTAACTGTAAAACGGGTGTTAGGCCAGATGATCTGTAAGGTACTTGCCTGTCTTGTATCTTGGACTCTCTGACTCCCAGGTTTCTTGGAGCCAATGCCAGGAGACTGCATAAGAGAGACAAGTACCAACCCACCAGTCCCTGCCCTGCCTCTCATGGCTATATTAGTTACTAACACATGGACTCCTTTCTTTGGGATCTCAGCTCTGCTCCCAGGGTTCGGTTCCACAGTTCTCTCAGCCACTCATATCCCAGTAAGAGTTCAAAAGGAACTCCTTGACCCTCTGTTCTCTAAAAACCTGGTGACTCTTACCTTCTTTTTGGATAAGGTCATCTACAAACCAAGGCCATTCTGTCCCTAGCTTTCTTCACCTCATCTCCAGGAGATTTTCTCTCTGCTCCAGGGTCTAACTTTGAAGCCTCTGGCTTCCTTTCAGTTTCCTAGTTTTGAGCTGCCAGCAACTGAGATATTAGTTTCCTTGACCTTTGCCCTCCACCCACACACTACCCACTTTCCCCATCTTCCTGCGCTCCTCGTGCCCTCTGCCACCCCCACCCCACCTTCCAACCAGGCTGAGGGACCACAGAGGTGCCACAATGGCAGGGAGGTGAATGCTTCTAGGCTACAGGGCATTGGTTTTTCATCTCACTCAAGGCCACACCCCAGATCTCTTCCATCCAGCTGCTGCCTCCATGCTAGGCTGACCCAGCACAGGACTGTCTTCCTTGTGCATCTCCAGGGCCAGATCTGGTCTTCATTCTTGGGGAAGTGGGACTAGTGAATGCCTAAATGAGGGTAGGGGAAAGGAGACATCAGAAGTGTGGGGCCCCCCTCCTACATCCAGGCACACCACCAGCACCTTGGGGCCCACTGGGGGGCCTGAGGCATGGAGCCAAGGACCAGACCCCCTCCCACAACCAGGCACACTGACAGCACCAAGAAGCATGCCAAAAACATCGCCTCCACGTGGGTGGCCCAGCACAGCCACAACAGTAACCACGGCTGCTGCAAAAGTGGCTAGATGTCACAACCACCACTCGGATGGTCCACCAGCCACTGGAGTGCATTGACACAAGGAGAGTCACCAGCAGAGACCAAAGAAAAGAAGAGGATCTCTCTCTCCACAAAGCCCATTCCAGAGTGACAGAAGAGGCATCTGGTCTATGATAATATTGGGACCTGAACAGACCTCTCAGCATTGGACAGATCATCTAGGCAACAAATCAACAGTTAACCATTACTCTTTCAGAGGGAGAGGAGAAATCTAGGGTTATCAGTGGTGCGAGGGGGAGGGAGGGGGATGGGGGGAGACTGGACAAGGGGCATAAAGTATAAATACAATTTGTAACAATATATATAATAGTAATATTGATATGATCAACATATGTCAACTTTGAACCCCCAAAATATGTATAATCAATTATGATTCAATAAAAATTAAAAAAAAAAAAAAAAATTTAGGGTGGTGATTTAGGGCTGGATCATGGCCTGCAAGGAGACGTGGGAGGTAGGGAGTTGGGGAAGCGGAGGAATGCAAGAAGAGGGGGGAGTGGACAAAAATACGTTTTCTAAGCTCTAGACACAAAGGAGAGGAGCCCCCACTTAGGAGTGAATAGGGGGCCTAAATCAAGAACACGCTGACAATTCCCCAAAGTCTTTCTCCATCAGAGGGGCAAGGGCTGAAAGTATAAAAGCATCATCAGATGAGTCCCTCCATATGGGCTCTGTGGTGGACAGTGGACACAAAGGGAACTGAACTGCTAAGAGCTGGATGGGGCAATTCCCATGGTCCTCTGCTGCCTCCCCCTGGGAGAGGGCAAGAGGCCAAACTCTGCCTCCCTCCCAGCCCCCCACAGTTCCTCTTGGCTCCTCTTCCCTGTACCTCACCCCCACCTAGATCCTTGATTTCTCCCCAGGTCCTCAGACACCGAATTAGTCAGGGCTCTCCAGAGAAACAGAACCAGTAGGAGATAGATAGATAAGAGATTTATTAAGAAGGATTGTCTCGGGCTGGCTTGTGGCTCACTCGGGAGAGTGCGGTGCTGATAACACCAAGGCCACAGGTTCGGATCCCATATTTCTGCTGCCTCCCCCTGGGAGAGGGCAAGAGGCCAAACTCTGCCTCCCTCCCAGCCCCCCACAGTTCCTCCTGGCTCCTCTTCCCTGTACCTCACCCCCACCTAGATCCTTGATTTCTCCCCAGGTCCTCAGACACCGAATTAGTCAGGGCTCTCCAGAGAAACAGAACCAGTAGGAGATAGATAGATAAGAGATTTATTAAGAAGGATTGTCTCGGGCTGGCTTGTGGCTCACTCGGGAGAGTGCGGTGCTGATAACACCAAGGCCACAGGTTCGGATCCCATATAGGGATGGCAGGTTCGCTCACTGGGTGAGCGTGGTGCTGACAACACCAAGTCAAGGGTTAAGATCCCCTTACCGATCATCTTTAAAAAAAAATAAAGATGGATCGGCTCATGTGATTATGTGAGGCTAAGTCCAAAGATCTATTGTCTGCAAGCTGGAGGCCCAGGAAAGCCAGTGGCATAGTTCCAGTCAAAGCCCAAAGGCCTGAGAACTGGCAGCCCAATGTATAAGTCCTGTTCCAAGTCTGAAGGCCCAAGAACCAGAGATGCCAAATCCCAGGGCAGGGGGAGATAGATGGCCTGGCTCAAGCAGAGAGAGCAGATTTACGCTTCCTCTGCCTCTTTGTTCTATTCAGGCCCTCAACAGGTTGGATGGGGCTGGCCTGTTTGTTCAGTTGATTAGAGTGCAGCCTTGTAACACTAAAGTCAAGGGTTTGGATCCCCTTACCGGTTAGCCACCCTGGAAAAAAAAAAAAAGAAACAGGTTGGATGGTGCCCCTTCACATGGCTGAGGGTGATCTTCCATACTTAGTCTACTGACTCAAATGCTAATCTCTTCTGGAAACACCCTCACAGACACACCCAGAAATAATGTTTCCCCAGATATCTGGGCATCCTTTAGCCCAGTTGGGTTAATTTTATATTAACTGTCACAGACACCATCTTCCCACCTGACCTATGTCTCCCTGATACCCCCACCCCCACCCCAGAGAAAGCACTAGTAGGTAAGCAAAAGGGACTCTCTAGAATCCAGAATCTTCTCTATTCCTTGCCTCCCCTCCTCAGAAAAAGAAAAGACCTTGACTTGGCTTATTGATTTGCATCCCCACCTCCAAGGATGGGACTGGGCTGGGAGAGGAGTGGGCCTGAGAATTGGCCCATCCTCTGTGGTCGCCTTTCCATGGAGTGTGACTTTACCCAGGGTCTAATCTCTCTCTCAGGCCAAGACCAAGCTCAAGCCCAGGTAGGAGCCTATGTTGATGGATAGTTCAGTGTCCTCCAGTGCCTCTCCACTCCCCCCACTAGAGGATTGATTCCAGCTGGGCAACCCTGACTCCCAGCTCTGCCTGCCTCCCACCAGGTTTAGTCCAGGCCTGAGGGGCCTGAGACCCAAGATGGTGGTGAGGAGGGAAGGGCCAAAATAGGAGCAGGAATGGCCAGAGGGTCACATGGGCTCTAAGAGTGGCACTTTCCCTCCCCAAGTTCTAAGACTTACTCCAGCAGACCAGAGGTTGATGGAAAAATAAACAGTCAAGGAGAAAGCCACTCTGGATTTCATGTTCATACCTACTTGGCCTGTGACTCGGTTCCATCTACCCAACACACACACACACAGAACTGAGCTATGTCCAGCCTTAACGCTCATATGATCAACCATGGGAGGAAGCCAGTGCAGAGGGTTTTGGGGGAGTGCACAGCAGGAGGCTGGAATAGTCAGCTAGACAGGGATAGCAGGAACCATGTGGGCATTTTGGAGGGGGGTGAATGCACATGGAGGGCTGGAGGACAAGAGACAATAGAGAGGGAGATGAATTGAAGCAGAGGGTCAGCCAGAGGCTGAGGAGGGGCTGCCTCTAAAGGGAAGGACTTGGGCAATGAGCTGCTCTAGCAGAATCGCATGGTGATTGGGGACTCAGGCCATGAGTATAAAGTATACCCTGTCGAGTGAGGTGGACTGGCTCAGGCCTCCAAAGGCACCCCCCAGAAGGAAGCCAGGGGTCAGGAGTGCTCCAGGTATGCTTCCTTTTCCCTTTTGTTATTAAGTGGATGGGACAGGTGGGAGTTGGGCTGCCGATCCCAATTTTCTGCTGTCCCTCAAAAGGCTGGACTTACCCACTCTCTTCAAATTCAGTCATCCCCTGATGAGATCCACTCTCCCATACTAAGCTTTCCTACCTCCTCCCAAAGGTTTGGGGGAGAGGGATAGGGGTGGGAGACCAAAACAAGTCCTCTGGATCTTGCTCCAAAATCCTAAATCGGACAAGCTCAGGGTAAGAAGAGTCAAAGAGGTGATTGTGGCTTTCTGCCCATCTTTTATTGGCCTGAGCCTGACCTTATGACCTCTTGCCCTTTAATAGGATATAAAGTCAGAGGGGGTGGGACGGTGGGCATTTTGACCTTGGGACGCCTGCCCTTGTCTTTATCTATTCCCTGCCAGCTCTTGGTGCCCTTTGGAGGTTTATAGTCCTATAAATCGCAGAGTCCCATGCCAGGCTTGGAGCCTGCAACTATAAATAGGCACGAGGTAAACAAGGTGGCAGATGCAGGGGCTTGGGACAAGATAGAAAATCTGCCCCTCTTTGCCTGGGCAGGGGCCAAGGCACATCCGAGGAAAGGGATATCTTCCCTCCCTTCTCACCTCTCCTCGCCTGCCTGCTGACTTTTGGCTGCTTGAGTTCCGGGCTTCCAGTCTTTTCCCTCTAGGGATTATTCTCCAAGGCAGCTTTCTGCTCCAAGTTTCCCTGGTCACCTGCCCTATTTCATCTTGCCCTGAGTCAAGATGGGGCAGGGCATTGTCTTCATCATGCCCAGCATCCCCCACTCCCTCTCCCCAGCTGCTTCACACCCTGTCCCCCACTCCTCCGGCAAGTCTTCAGGAGGTATTGCCTCTGTCAACCACCAGTCTCCACCACTGGGGGTGCCCTGATCCCACTCCCTCTCCCCAGCTGCTTCACACCCTGTCCCCCACTCCTCCCGCAAGTCTTCAGGAGGTATTGCCTCTGTCAACCACCAGTCTCCACCACTGGGGGTGCCCTGAGCTGCTCTTCTCCATCCTTATACCCAAGGCGATGCTAATATTTCTCAACTATAAAACTTTACTAAGAAACTCTGGAGAAGCAAAGCAAAGACCCTCACCTCCTACCCATTCCCTTTCAAATCACAGAACATGACAGTGCACAGATTTCCTGTTGGTTAGATTGATCGACAGCTGCCTGGTCACTTGGAGTTTCCGCCCTCAGTCTATGGGCCGTGTGAGCTGGATTCTGAGCAGACACTCTGGACTTGAGATAATTTAGGTGGCACTGCTTTCTGGACATATCCCTGCTTTCCCTCTGCTCCAGGGCTGAGCTGCTTTCCTGCTTTGTTCTTGTCCTGGTCCCAGCAGGCTTCCAGTCTCTAAGAATCCTCTAAGGAATTTAGGCCCCACTGGCCCCACAGTTACCTCTCTTTGCTCCTCTTGGAAGAGTCTGGATCTTCAGCCCTGAAATTTCTTCTTTCATCCCAAGTTGAGCTCTCCAAACATATTCACTCACCTGTTTGGAATCATACAAATTAGAAACGAAAGAGATTTTTTTTTTTTTTTTCATTTTATAGATGAGGACTCTGAAGTCCAGAGAGGTTAGGTGGCTCTGACCACAGCCACACAGCTAATATTGGCTTTGTTGCTAAGGCTGGAAATTGTCCTCTGTGAAGCTTGGCTTCTCCATCCAGACTTTCAACCTTCTAGCTCCTGATGGCTTCCTTTGCCCTGCAGAAACAGGCTATCTACCTTTTAAAGGTCCATTCTCCTTTGACCTCTACCTCTAACTGGCCTCTCACATAGGGAGAAGAAACAGGTTCTGAATTGAATGAATGGTTGAAACTTATGTGGCTCTGTTTCCAGTACCTTCAATCCCCCACTCCCCCCTGTCCTCACTGATGGTTTACTGGGCAACTACCCCTGCAGAGATGACTTCCCAGAATCCCATTTTTATAAGGCCTGGAGGAGCGAGAGGTGTCCTTTCCAATGTGGGAAGCCATTTCCCTGGTTGCTCCTTCATTTTTCTTCCAAATG
>NW_007736848.1:11718-15276 GCF_000696425.1 Galeopterus variegatus
ACTTTCAACCTTCTAGCTCCTGATGGCTTCCTTTGCCCTGCAGAAACAGGCTATCTACCTTTTAAAGGTCCATTCTCCTTTGACCTCTACCTCTAACTGGCCTCTCACATAGGGAGAAGAAACAGGTTCTGAATTGAATGAATGGTTGAAACTTATGTGGCTCTGTTTCCAGTACCTTCAATCCCCCACTCCCCCCTGTCCTCACTGATGGTTTACTGGGCAACTACCCCTGCAGAGATGACTTCCCAGAATCCCATTTTTATAAGGCCTGGAGGAGCGAGAGGTGTCCTTTCCAATGTGGGAAGCCATTTCCCTGGTTGCTCCTTCATTTTTCTTCCAAATGTCAATTTCCTAATCTGGATGGCAGGGTGCGACCCAGTGCTGCTCCTTGAATGGTATCCCCTGTGCCCTGGGTGTGCAATGCCCAAGTGAGCACTTGTGCATGCACACACATGGATACACATGCACTCCTATTATTATAACCAACCTGTTCAAGGGGTCTGTCTTAGTCCATTCCTGCTGCGATAAGGAAATACCTTGGACTTGGTAATTTATAAGGAATAGAAATTTATTTCTTACAGTTCTGTAGGCTGGGAAGACCAAAGTCAAGGCACCAGCAGATTTGGTGTCTGGTAAGGGCTTGCTTTCTACTTCAAGTTGGTGCCTCTTGAGTCCTCACATGGTGGAGGGGGAAAAGGGGCAAACAGCTCCCTCAAGCCCTTTTTTTCTTTGTTTTCAACACTCCAGTTATGTGACCTCAAGCCCTTTTCTTTATTTTTTTAAAAAGATGACCAGTAAGGGGTTCCTAACCCTTGGCTTGGTGTTGTCAGCACCATGCTCAGCCAGTGAGCTAACCGGCCATCCCTAAGCCCTTTTCTTTATTTCTTTTAAAAGATGACCAGTAAGGGGTTCCTAACCCTTGGCTTGCTGTTGTCAGCACCGTGCTCAGCCAGTGAGCTAACTGGCCATCCCTATATAGGGATCCAAACCTGTGGCCTTGGTGTTATCAGCACCACACTGTCCCGAGTGAGCCCCGGGCTGGCCCAGCCTCAAGCCCTTTTCTAAGGGCACACATCATCTTCAACATGAATTCTGGAGGGACACAAACATTCAAATCATAGCAGGGTCCTAAACTAGGAACAAGACCAGAATCTCAAGGTCCATATGTGAAGTGAATGACAAATACAGGAACAGATTTGGAGGATGGAGAGCAAGCACCCAAGTTCCTGTGGTTCTCTCACAGCAGAGATGAGGAGGCAGCACAGGAAACTAAGGAAAGTGGGAGTGGCCTGGCTTCCTGATAGCTGGAAATGGACTCCCTTTCCACTGGGCTGTCAGGATGTAACCTATAGGTGAGAGGGAAGATGCCAATGGGTAAGGGAGAGCTCTGAGAGGGAGTCCAGAATACCCCCATCCTACAGCTGGATCGGAGTTTCCAGAGTGCCATCTGGGAGTGCCTGGGAAGGGGGGGGCAGATGGAGGGATGGCTACGATCTATCCTGCACCTGTCCTGCCCCCAAAAGGCTAATTACATAACAGTATAACAATGTGGCAGAGGATGGGGGGCTTTGGAATGCTGCTCTGGGGGAGGACTGGTCCAGCTTTCAGTGGCTGGGATAAGGCAGCTGTTGTTTCTGCTGTGAGCTCAGAAAGAGCCCCTGCTTCTTCAATGAGCAGTCTGAGCCTAGGTCTATTCACCTTAATTCCAGTCCTTCTATCATGGGATGACTCATGAGGAGCTCGCCTTCTAAGGAACAGAAATGATTTGGGCTGCACCTGTCAGCCATGGCACAGAAAAGACCCTGCTCATGAATGAAATGGTGACCTTTCTGTGAGGAAGGGGACATTCAGACACTAGAGGATTCTTTATCCTAAGTCCCCAACATCGACTCCCCTCTCCCCACACCTGCATCTCACCTCCCTGGTCTTCGGATGACCCTCAGTTGCCCACGTGCTTCAGTTCAGGCCTTCTCCAAAGGGCTCCTTAGTCAGGCCCTCGTCCCATCTTGTACCTCGTCTTCTCTCTGGAAGGCCTCACCTTGGTCCTTGATAATCCGACATCCTAGCCCTCCAGAGAGTCTCCCCAGGATTTTTTGCAAACATCTTAGATGTGATCTTGCCTACAGATTCAGGGGCCACCATGGTCTAAGTGTTCCTTAGGTGCTCTGCTAACCAGGGGTGGGACCCTCATCCCCCTAACTCAGCCAGTTTCCCCTCTGCTTCCTCATCCAAGCTCCCCATCTGGTCGGGTCCTTGAGAAGTAATCTCGGCAGCCACTCCCTCACCTTGCCCTTTCTTTGTCCCTAACCTGAAACCCCGGATTGTCATTCTCAAACCATTACACTGTCCTCGAAGGCAGCAGCCATGCCTAACTTACTCCTGTGCCTGGAACACAACACTTCAAAAGTTAAAATTTCAATAAATACTGAAGAATCGGTCCTCACACTTCTTCAGTATATTTCCTTCTTTTCTCCATATAAGGTCTTGCCAAGTCTCCAGCAACCACACACTTTTTGATTCCCAAGGCAGCTTTTGAGGAGCTGCTCAGAGGCATTAACCTCTTTCAGTCTCAGATGACCAGGGGGAGTGCAGGAAGATCCAGGTCTGGGATCGGGAGCTGAGCACATGGCCCGCCTGTCTCCCCCGAGCCTCCAGGCCCCAGGCGGGATTGTCTCGCCTCACTCGGCCTCACTCGGCCTCCTCGCCTGTATTTATATACACTAAAGCCTCTGCCCGAATAAAACATCCATGTAAAATCCAATTTCCTCAGAATCTCTTTTGGAGCCTGGGCCTGAGATGGAGTAGGTAACCCCGGCGGTAACTGCCTGAACCACTCCTGCTGGCTGCAAAGGTGAGGCCCATTTTTCAATTATCTATCTGCTGTGACAGCAGCGATCCAGCCACCGAGCCAAGGCAGGGGGAGGGGGGAGGCAGCGCTGGGGAGGAAAGAAGGCAAGGGCACGGAGCGGGAGGAGGAGAGGGAGAGATCTAGGGAGAGAAGCACGGGGCACAGAAGAGAGACCCTTGTGCGAGGCACCCAGTAGGTGCTCAAGAATTATTTGGAAAAGGAGTGATCGGGCGAGTGAACAGGCGGGACGGGGTGGAGAGACAGAATGGGCGGAGAGGAGAGAGGGAGGGAGGGGGCGGGGGAGGGGAGGCGAGCCGTGGATGGAGCCAACAAGAGGCTCCTGTGTCAATCCGTGGAAACGGGAGGCAGAGTGATGCGGTCACAGCTCCTGCCATCAATATCCTCTAATATAAATGTCAGTGATGCTATTTTCCGCGCAGTCATTTCGCACACTGCTGATTACATTAACGTATAATGGAGGGGCGCCGGCTCCACTGCTTTCTCCCCTAACCCTCCCCCCGGTGATGTGTCAATAGCCGCCTCCATGAACAAGTCAATTTTCTGCAGGCTTGGCAGCGGAATAAATCTGCCCGGCTATGGGGAGAGCTGGAGATATTTATATACCCGGCGCCTGCCTTCTGTGTGCGCGCGCGTGTGCGCGGCGGGCTCGGGCCCGGGCTCCGGCTCGGGCTGGGGGGGACGGAGGCGGC
>NW_007736848.1:16286-23943 GCF_000696425.1 Galeopterus variegatus
GGGGGGGGGGGGGGACTCTTCAACATCCTTACCCCCCTCCCTTAACGCTGGGAAGGAGGACCCTGTCCCGGAGCTGCCCGACTCCACCGCCGCCCGCCTCTCCGGCCTCAACGCTGCCATTGAGCCGCCAGGGGGCGGCGCGACCCTGTGCTCTCCGGGTTATTTCCGCGCCTCCTGGATGGGGCTCGAGTGACCCTTCGCCTCCGACGCCTGCCCTGCGCGGCGCCCCCTGCCCTCTCCCGGAGGCCCCTCCGTATAGCAGGGGTGGGCGTCGTGCTGTACGAATAGAAGGAACCTCCTGGCTTTCATAGTGTTGGCGGTGGTGCCCTGGGACCCTGGAGCGGGGAAATGCCCAGGGGCTGGGACGCCGGGCCTGGGGCTGGGCCAATGTTGCCTGAAGGTACTCCAGGCTGCGGCAGCTGCGGCATCGGAGGCGGTGTGGGATTTGGGCCTCCGCATCTTAGCCGGGGAGCACAGGCTAGTCTCCAGGATGTCCCCGCATGCAGGGTCCTTCTGCTGCGTGTGCTGTGCTGACGCTAACGAGGCCAGCCAAGGTCGCCGAAGATCAATGTCATATGGCCCAGTTTTAACTCTTTCAGTTCCTGGCCACAGTCTGACCCCCTCATCTCCTGGCCACTGATGCATCCATTTCTCAGCTTCAGAGCCTGTCCCTTCCCAAACAGAGTGAGAAAATAAAATACAGCTCAACACCCCTGCCAGCAAGTTCTGCCACCCAGGGTAGGATAGCTGGTGGAGGTGGTTGGATGGTTCTCAACCTGGGGGTATATCAGAATTACTTAAGGGAGCTTTTCAACATGGACGACTTTACCCACATACAATCATGGTAAGGGATGTGTATTTGCTGCAGGGGCTTCTGGAAACATGCACTTTGTCAAAGGTCCCCATGTCATTCTGATATATACCCACATGGGCATTGCCCTAAGCATTATTACTTTTGCATATTTTTTCATATTGAGTGTTGTAGCTCAGCCTGGGCTGTTTGCCCTCATGGATATGTTCATGTGTCACTGTGTGCATATGTCATTGGGTACCTGTGTCACTGAGTAAGCATTGCTTTATGCATCTCTTTGCGCATCCTGTGTGTGGATGTCACTGGGTATGCGTTGTCCTGTGTGTCATTGGTGTTATCATCAGAGTTTATTGAGAGCACCTATTGTGTGTGTGTCATTGTACATGACTGTCCTGATGAGAACAACTATGGGTCCCATGGTGTGTTTGTGTCAAGCATATCTCTGTGGGCTCCATTGTGGGGCACAGCCATTGTCTCCATGTCATTGAGAACATGTGCTGGGGAGAGCTTGTGACACAAATGGAACAAAGCTGATCTGCCCCAGAAGCAAAGGCGGCAATGACCTTCTTTTTCCAATTATATCTTGGTCAGAGGTGAGCGACCTCTCCTCACTGGGGCCACTTCTTGTCATGCAAACTGAGCAGAAGGATGGAGATTAGAGGAATGTGACCGAGTCACGTGTGAAAACAATCAGCTATCAATGGGCCCCGATCAATGTCCCGGATTACAGATGAGCCTAGGGCAAGCAGTCATTTCGGAGTTTTTCCCAGTGAGGGGAAAACACAATACACAGCCACACACATGTCACATACCCTGAGAGACCCACATGCACTTATACAGCCTGGGGACAGGTAGGAAGTAGGTTGGGGAGAGCTGGGCATATGAATGGTCACCCACTCTGAATTGGTGAGCAACTATTACTATTAGTAGGTAGTTATGTTATTTTTGCTAACGACACAACCTTTATTCAGCTGGTAGTGTAAAAGCTTGTGTTGAGTGTTTTCTATTTTAAGTCCAGAGAGTTAGAATTCTAAGTGGGTCACAGGAGGCAGTGTGGGGATTTGGAGGAAAGTGTCAGGAATAGGAGTAACAGTGGGCTTGTGTTGATGGGGTGGCAAAGGAAAGTCCATGGTCAGCTGTGGTCAGGGGGCAGGTGCACAGCAGAGGGTCTCCTGGGGCCAGAACACCTTTCCTCAGGACAACTTGAAACTGGGCTGTGGGTTGAGGGAGCTGAGCTTCTGAAGGGCAAGACTGGCCCTATCCACAAATGTGCAGAAAGTGAAGAACTTGGCTGGGGGAGCTGGGGCCTCTGAACGGCAGGGCCTTCAGGTTGACCAGTCCTTGGAGGGAAGTGGTGGCAGGCATTTGGGACCATAAGGACCAGCTAACGGGGCTGATACTGGGTTAGTGCCTATAGGGTCAAGGGACACCAATGAGAAGATAGAAAGCATTCTGGAAAAGCCTAAGGACCTCATCAAATCTGGCTCTGGTACCTGCTGAGCCTACCTCCAGCCAGGATCATGGCTGAGTCTAGCACCCAAGCCAGCCAAGGTAGAGGCAAGGAAAAGTATCATGTCCTTGTGCCCAGTGGGATGTGACAGGCAGTCCTCTGGGGCCTTTAGTTATCTTAGAATTTCTCTGGTGCACATTCATGGATGTCCCACTTTGCTTTACCATATAGGAATGTAATGATGGGCAAGAATGCCCTTATGGAGCTTATGGTCTCATGTAGAATAAAGAATCTAAAAGAGTTTAAAGATTTTAAACTTTTCTCTTTTTTTGCTTTGGAAAAAAATAGTGTTCCATAAAAACATACTGCCTGTATTCAAATCCTGGCTGTGCCATTTTCCTGCTTAAGTTTATGAATTCTCAGGCCCTCCTTTCCTCTATCTGTAGAATAGGGGTGCCTACCTCTTAGGATTGTTGTGCAAATATTTTATTTTATTAAAATTTTAATTTTTTGTTTATTGTTTTGCAAATTTTAGGTAAAGTCCTTAGAACAGCTCCTGGCCATGACAACATAAGTGTTGGCTCTTCTAGTCTTTCCTTCAGTTTTCTAGTACAGTGCCTTTGGAAAAGTTCCATTCTTGCGTCAGCAGAATTAAGGTGAAAAAGGACTTGGACAAGATAATGTGGTGGTTAGAAGACCCTGACAGGCTTTAGTGTGGGCAGAGTAGGGGCAGAGAAGGGGCCTGCTGGGGAATGTGGGATCCTGGTGTGGAGCAGACTCTTTCTAGATGGGGCTAAGGAGGTGCAGGGCAGAAAGATGAGGGTTGGGAGAGAGGTCCTCTGTGCAGATCCCAGCACACCTAAGACAGTTCAGTGCTGCTAATTGAGTCCCCTCTCCCTACAGACTCTTTCTAGATGGGGCTAAGGAGGTGCAGGGCAGAAAGATGAGGGTTGGGAGAGAGGTGCTCTGTGCAGATCCCAGCACACCTAAGACAGTTCAGTGCTGCTAATTGAGTCCCCTCTCCCTGGAGGGGCATCCCCTGCTGGAGCTGGTAGCCCGTAGATGTCCGGAGGGGCTGCATGCATAGGGAGGGAAACTGCCCAAGGATAATCAGCACCTTCGCTTTCCTGGGACCTTTGCTTTCCTGGGACTGGCCTCTCCAAGCTTCCCACCACTTGACCTTAACTGCAGTAGCCCCCTCTGCTGGCCTCAGCAGCAGGTGGTCTCTCTTTTCCTTACAGCGGGCTCCCAGAGATAAGAAGTCAAACCAGCTCCATTCTATAGCCTGGGATATTGAGGGCCAGAGGATCCTTGAATTCGGCCTACTTGTTTAACCAGACTCCAGTAATGCTCAGGAGAGATCCATGCAGATAGCTCAGCAAAATGGTTAAATTGTAGGCTCTGGAAACAGAGTCCTGAGTTTGAGTTTGAAGTCTGATTCTGTCACTTATTAACTGGCATGAACTTGGGCAAGTCATTTAACTTATTTAGCCTCAGTTTCCTCATCTGAAAAATGGGAACAACAATGATACCTACCCTGTGGGGTTATTGTAGGATCAATTAAGGTAGTGTACGTGTTTAGCACAGATCACTAAGTAAGTGATCAACCAGTTCTCCAGGAATTTGTCCAAGGAGGAACTTCCTGCTGTGGCAGTACTGGAGTCCTCTAGGGGTCTTAGCCCTTGACTGTGGGCTTCTGGGGACCTCACTCTCCCAGGTTTGTTCATTCAGATCCCAAAGCACCAAATGGCTGAGCAGCTGCCAGAATCTGTTGCTTCTTTATAGGATGGGGTGGGAGGGGTGAGATGGGAGTCCTGGTTACTGTGCAGGGGATAAATAGTTAAGGCAGGTGGGAGGTGCTGGCATGGGAGTGGGTCACCCCCTCCCCTTCCATTGGTTATTCTCCTCTCCAGGTGTTTTTGTGGCTTTTCCCTCCTCCCTTGGGGTGAGAGTAGGGGCTGCTGGGTCCACATCTTGGGGTGAGAGTAGGGGCTGCTGGGTCCACATCGGGCTTAGTTATTGTTTTAATTTTGGTGCTGGCTCCCTGGTGCCTGGAGTGGATAATGAAAGAGGAAAAGAGAGGTCAGGGTGGTGCCCAGGCAGCAGATTTCTGCCCATCAGACTGAGCTGGGGCGCGTGGGGAAGTGAGAGGGGGTGGTGTCAAGTTAATATAAATAAAGCAACTGGAGTCTCAGAAGTGAGGAGCTGCAGAGCCAAGCACAATGTCTTTGTGCTCTGGGAGCCTAAAGGGGAGCTTTGCCTGTCCACAGTGAATCCTCAGGATGGGGCTGGGCATAGGGGTAGGGGCACAGTGAGCACACAGGCTGGGTAGGCAAAACTCAGTGGCAGCAAGGAGCGACAACGGAACAAGGGAGGAGTTAGGCAGAGAATGAGAGTCTTTTTTTTTTTTTTTTAAAGATGACCGGTAAGGGGATCTCTACCCTTGGCTTGGTGTTGTCAGCACCACACTCAGCCAGTGAGCAAACCGGCCATCCCTATATAGGATCCAAACCCGCGGCCTTGGTGTTATCAGCACTGAGCTCTCCCGAGTGAGCCACGGGACGGCCCGGGAATGAGAGTCTTGACTGTGTCTCATGCTCAGGCCACTCTCCAGCTTTTCTTTCCTCATTGCCCTTCCATACGTCCAACCCCACATAGGGTAGATTTGGGGTTGGGGGCTCTGGAGATGGAGAAAAATAGAAAAAGGAGGCAGGAAAGTGTAGGTGTTAGGATCACAAGCTTGGCTGTCAGACAGACCTGGGTTCCTGGCCAAGTTCTGCTCGCTGGCTGTGACTTAGGCAAGTTACTGAAAGTCTCTGAGCCTCAGTTTCCTCTTCTGTAAGATGGCACTAATAGTGATGCTAACCTCAAGGGGTCATTGGCGTTGTGCTTAGAGAGCTCAGCACTGGGTCTGGTGCAGTGAGCACTCAGTACCTGCTAGCTATCCTTATTAAGCCTGTTTCCTCAGCTGTAAAATGGGGATATCAGCTGTAACTTCCCCATAGGGGTCTTATGGGGAGCAAATTAGATAAAGCCTGTAAAGTGCTTAGCACAATGCCTGGTACATAAATAAGCCCTCAATACATGTTAGCTGTTGTTATTATATTATTTTTATCTTTATTATTCCCTGCTGTCTTGGAACTGGTGATTTAGTTGAGGACACTGAGGCCAGGCCACTCCCTTAGCCATCTGAGGTATTTGGCTCCTTTCATAAAGGCTTTCTGAAGCCCAACCCCACTTGGAGAATGCTTCTGGTTTTTCTTTTATAGTCCAGGTGGACAGACAGCATGTCCTCAAGAGGTGAGACGACTGCTGGACATGCCAGAGAATAAGACCCATGACCACTTTGTCCTCAGGAGAAACATGTCACAATGCAGCTGTTGGTGGGAGGGCCAACTACCTCACTCTGACACCCCCTGGAGTTGAAGGTGGGTGTGGGCTGGATGAGGACCCTCACCTGTTTCCCTGTAGGAGGCTCAGTGCGCTTGTCAGAGAATATGGGTCTCAAAAACCCCACCCTTATCCCATCCCTGATCCTCTAATTCCTCTTCCTCTCTCAAGGCTGGGGGGTGGGGGTGGAGATGGAGCAGATCAAAAAAGAGGGTAGTTAATGTTTCCCATTTGACCTTTCTCCCCCCACCCCCAACCCCCACCCCCCAGCGGGCGGGCAGGCTGAGGGGATGCATGGAGTAGAGGGCACGATTTTCACATTAATGGCAGCATATGTTGTGTTTATTGACACTGCAGGGTCGGTGCTTGTGGTGGTTGGGGGTGGGGGGGCACCTAGGAGGCCACAGGCAGGAGGGGGCTAGGGGAAGAGGAGGCGGAGGGGAAGGCTGCTGGCGGTGGGGAGGGGGAGAGAAAGGGGAGCCTGGGGCCTGGGGGGAGGAAGGCAGGAACAATATTGTTGTGCGAGCACACCAGGTGCTCGCTGTCAGCCCAACAAAAAAGAAGAGTCAGCAACTCTGGGGGTGGGGGGAGGAGGCGGGAGCCACCTCCGCCTGCTCCAGGCTTGCAGCCTTTCCTCATTAACTCCTACTCTACCATGCAGCTGAAGAGGGGTGGGCATCTGGGGCTCTCCCCAGGCCCAGGAGCTCCCCACAGCCCTGGTCTATTCAGAGACACCACATCTCTTTAGTCATCTGGGAGGTGTGGTTATCTCTGGGGTTGGTAGTGGCAGGACTTTTCTTTGCCTTCCCCAAAGCCTGAAGGAAAAGAAGCCCCTCTCTCCATTCCACCCTTTCTGTATGGAGGGGCTCAGGTGGTCCTTGAGAAGTTGGTAAGCCAGAGTGACAGGGATCAACGACCTTGGGCTTCTAAAGGTAGCTGCAGGTGGGCCGTTGTGTGAAGAGGGGATTTTTAAAAAGGTTTGATGGGCTCTCCACTGGAGGATGCCTGCAAAGACCCCCACAATTCCCTCTCTCTGCCCTGGCTGCAGATTCCTTGCCTCCTGGAAGTTTTCCCAGGGTCCTCTGGCCTGGGGCAGAGGCAGCAGAAGGAGAAGGGAACACGGTCTGTTCTGTGGAGATGGCTCTCGGTGGACTGAGAAGACTAAGCTTGCTCACTTTTCCGTCGGGAAAGCATCCTGGAATACCCAGGGGTGAGGAGGGCAGAGAGCAAAATAGGATTTTTGCCCTGGAGCCCCGTTCTGGGGATCTGGGAGGGCTCCTGAGTTCCGGCTGGGGAGCAGAGCTGCAGGTGTCTGCAGCTGTCGCGGTCCCCCTCCTGCCTGTCTTCCCCTTGCTGCAAAGCCCTGAAGGGAAGCAAGGTGCTCAGGGCTGCTTGGACTGCTTCCAAGACTCTCGCTGCTTAGCGAGCCCCCCTAGGGTTGGGGAGGGCGGTGCGTGAGAGGATGAGGCAGAGCCGGCCTGTGAGGGGAGGCTGGGGGACTGGCTTTCACCCCAGAGGGGAAAGAGTTAGGGCTTATACTCCCACCCCTGAAGAATGCTGGTCTGAGGAGTCTGTGACGTGACATTCTGGAGGTTTCGATCTGGACATTAACTTTCCTTCTGGCTATTCGAGAGTCCACGTCTTGGTCACTTGGTCAGGACGAGTGTCCTAGTGCCCCACGTTTGCACAGGGAGCGGAGCCCCTAGAGGGGAAGGGTGTCCTTTCCATATCGCCACCCTCTGGCCCCATCTCTGTCCGGCCACCAGGGTCTCTGAATTTAGGCGCGGAGGCCAATGTGGCTCTCCCCACCCGTGGCTGCACGAGGCGGGGAACGGTCCTCTTGCAGATAGGGCCAACTCGCGGCACCCCGTCCTCCCGTGTCCCCTCTTCCGCGTGGCGGTACTAAGCCCCCGGGCAGACCCAGCCGCGCCGCGCCCCTCGCCGCTCGCATCCCGGCTCCTCCCCGGGCTTGGGGCCCGGCCCGCGCCCCCCCTTCCGCGGCCCTC
>NW_007736848.1:24353-30694 GCF_000696425.1 Galeopterus variegatus
TGTCGGCCCCTCTCCCCCTCGGCTTTATCGGCTCTCAGCCGGCTCCGCCAGGGTAATGAGGGCCCTCCTAATTACCATTGCAGAAACTCCACTTACATTAACAGCTCCATCCGAGGAGCGGCAACATCTGCTGTGCGCAGGCAGGCGCCCCTCCCCCCCCGCTCCCCGCCCCTCGCAGCTCCCCTCTTTCCCGGTCCTCTCCCCTGACCCAACTCTCCACCCTCTCTGGCCACACTCTCCAACCCTCTCGTGTAATCTCTTCTCTTTTCATGCCCTCCCGACCACCCTACCAGCCAGGTCCTTTTCAACTTCTGCATCCCAGTAGGAGAGAGATCCGCACAGTGACGGGGACAGAGATATCGAGAGATGCAGACACTCAGAAGGGCCTGCTAGAATTCCAAGAGACCTGTAAACTCAGAACCCCAGAAACAGAGCCAGGGAACCCAGGAACAAATAGAAAGTGGAAGCAGCAGAGATTGTGAAAGAGATGGGGTATGGGACGGGGCAAACTGCCCATGTGTGTGGGGGGGAGGGGGATCTGACGTCCACCGGTGTGCAAAGGTATGTGCATGGTATGCATAAGTGTATACTCACCTTGTCATTACTTTACATGCTCGTTTTTAAGCATCATGTATGAGTATGTGTGCACATGTCAGTGTATCTTTACTTTCATGTGCATATATCTGTGTGCATTCATGAATATATCTATTTTGCATTTGCATCATGTGTGCACTTACATTTGTCTATATGTATCTCTGTGCTTGCATTTTGCAAGTGTGTACCTCTGTGTGTATAGATAGACTTGTCAATTTTATATGTAATTTTGCATGTGTATTATTTGAGTGTGACTTGTGTACATGTATGATCCAGGTTCAAAGTCATGTGTGTGCCATGTGTGGATGCGTATGTGCCTCTGGGTGTGTTTGCGTCTCTGCATGCATGCCTATGCATGTGTGTATTATCTGTGTAATTATTTGATGAGAGTGCGAGCATGTGTGTGTTCCTGCTCCATGGGGGATGACAGACAGTTGGGAAGACGCTGAGCCCATTTTATCTGAGGTTAACAGGGGTCACATTTCACTCCTGGAAGTCCCCCACCCTCCTCCCAATCCCATACAATTAAGTCTCAGTGTGGTGGAAAGACAGCCAGCAGACATTAAGAAAGGTCAACAATATTATCAGCTCCTAATCCAATTAGTTACTGTTTATTTGGGAATCCAGCTCCAGGTCAGCTTCTAAGGAGGAGGCCTGTGAGAGATTTGGTCACATGATAAGGAAGAGCTAAAAGAAACTATGGAAGGTGGCCAGGGCTGGGGGTTGGAGGGTGGAGCTGTCTCCAAAGCACTGTCAGATGATGCACCTCCCACTGGTTACTTTGAAGCTGGGTGACTCTGAGGGTGGTGGGCCTGTGCTTCACAGGAGGGGCTGAGATCGGGAGTTTTATTTCCAGAGGTTGGGGTGTAAGAGAAGAGAAGTTGTTTCCCTTGCCCTGAGAGAATTCCTGTCTCTTTCCAGTCCTGAGATCCCTCAGAGGTGGACTGGGAGCTGGGCAGGCTGCATTGGTGCTGTGGCCAGGTTCCCCCAGGATGGGAGAGTCAGAGGAGGAGATGTTGGTAAATGCACTATTAGCTTTTGAAGCCACTTCATTAATCCTGCCTTCTATTTTATTTCCTCTTTTCTCTTTCCACGTCCGTTTCTGAGCCCTGACAGGACCTCTACTCTCTCCCACCCGAGGACATACAGGGACCCAACTTAGCCACATAGGGTCCCCAGAGGCCCCCTACTGAGATTTAAGAGTAGAAGATTCCCAGAACTTGTGGCCTTGGATAGGGAATGACCTAGTGGGACTGAGGTCCCCAGGCAGAAGGTTGTCTGACCCGCTCTGACCTCTCAGAGATGGCCAATATCCTGGTGTGCCAAGGATATGGGGGGGAGGACTAACAGGAAAAAGAGGGTTGGCCGCTAGATTCTCAGGCAGATCCCAGGGGCTCCCCATATGTCAGCTGCTCCCTGACAGCTCAGCAGTCAGCGGCGGGCAGGAGCTGACCATCCCCATATGCAGACCATCCCAACACACAGCTGTGACCAGATCAAGGTGACAGAAACAGCCATGTGCCTCAGGGAGCCAAGCCTGGGGCCACTTTTTCTTGTTTCTTGAGGCTAAGTGCCAGTCCTTTCCTCTTCTCAAGACAGAAACACTTTGTGATTTGCTTTCTTCTCACTGGCTTCTCCAAGCACATATTCATGAACACATACACACATGCACATACACAAGCCTGCCTCTGAGACTCTAGGCCAGAGATGACCAGGGTATGAAGACATTGGCTGTGATCCTTAATTAAGGACTTACACATGGAAGACTTCCCTGAAAGGTGTTTCTCCATTTCCACTCCCAAAAGATAACAATGATGATAATACTTTAACAATAATGATGATAATATATATCTTTACCCCAGTGACTCTTACCTTTAGCAGTACTAAAATCGCCCATAGAAGCTCTTTAAAAATGTATGTGCCCAGGCCCCATCCCAGATCAAACCAATCTGGATTTCTAGGGTTGGGGCCTTGGAATACATGTATTTTATAATGGTTATGGTTAGAAAGTTCTATCAATTTAAAAATTACGGTTTACAAATGACAAAGCACTGCCTTTTATTCTCTCACTATTTAGGACAGTATTATTATCTCCATCTTACAGATGAGGAAACTGAGGCCCAAGTTGATTAAGGGTAGTGGTTGTTCCTTCCTTTCTCTCTCTTTCTCTCTTTCTCTGTCTCTCTCTGTCTCTCTTCCTTCTAAGAACCAAGTCTCCTGATTCCAACTGAGGCTTGTCAGCCACTGGAATTTAGAGCACCTTGATGGGCTTGCCTGATGTAAGAGCTCCCTCCTTCATGTTCTCTGCTCCCAAGCACAGCCTCCCATGATGTCAATTCATTTGATTTAACAATCCTTCATTAAGCTCTTACTTAGGCACTACAGAGCATCTCAAGAGGAATAAGAAAACAAGGCTCTTGGTCCCTACTATGTGGCAGGAGAGAGGCAACATGATGTATTTGGACAATTGGGCCTTTGGTGTCAGATGGTCATGCATTTGTGTCCTGGTTCTGCTTTTTATCATCCACGTCACCTTGTTCAACTCATTAGTCACTCAGAGCCTCACTTGTAAAATGGAGATAAGATAATAACACCTGCATTCTAGAGTTGTTAGCAGTGGAGGCACTGGATGCTAAGATCCAAGTGCCATATATGACCAATAGATGGTCAATATTATTATGATTATTAATATGAAATATAATCAAATATCACATCTGCTGGAATGGCTAGAATTAAAAAGGCTGACAATGCTGGAGCAACTAGAAATTACACCACAGGGAGTATAAGTTGGTAGAATCACTTTGGACAAATGCTTGGCAGTACAGATTGACTATCCCTAATCCAAAAATCTGAAATCTGAAATGTTCCACAATCCAGAATTTTTGGCATGCTGACATGGCAACACAAGTGGAAAATTCCACACCTGACCTCATTTGATGGGTCATATCTTTCATGAACAAAATTATTTAAAATATTGTATAAAATTACATTTGGGCTCTGTGTATAACATAACATAAAAACATTTCGTGTTTAGGGTACCATCCCCAAGATATCTAATTATGTATATGCAAATATTCCAAAATCTGAAAAAATTAGAAATTTTAAACACTTTTGGTTTCAAGCATTTTGGATAAGGGATTACTCAACCTGTACCTATCAAAGCTAAACATATGTATATTCTACAACTCAGCAAATCTACTCCTGGGTATATGCTTATGAGAAAAGAATGCTTATGTTCAGCAAAAATCATGTATAAGAATGTCCGCAGCAGCTAATTTTGGAATAATCCCAAACTGAAACAATACAAATGTCCGTAAACAATAGAATGGGTAATACACTTTGGTACATTCCCACAATGGAATACTACAAAGCAAGGAAAAAGAATAAACTACTAGAAAATGAAATAATATAGGCAAGTCTCACAAATGCAATGTTGCATGAAATAAGTTGGACACAAATGAGTATATACCATATGACTCATATGTTTCAGTAACAAGCAAAATTAATCTATGATGATGTAAGTTAGAGTAGGAGGTACTGGGGAAAGAGGCAAAAAGATACTTCTGGAATGCTAGAAATGTGCTGTGTCTTCAACTGGTTAGAGGTTACTCTGTGTGTATGTGTGTGTTTGTGTGTAAAAATTCATTTAAAATTCACTTAAGATTATAGCACTTGACTGTATAAAAGTTATACTTCAATTAAAAAAATAATTATAAGGGGCCGGCCCATGGCTCACTCAGGAGAGTGCGGTGCTGATAACACCAAGGCCACAGGTTCGGATCCTATATAGGGATGGTCGGTTGGCTCAGTGGCTGAGCGTGGTGCTGACAACCCCAAGCCAAGGGTTGAAATCCCCTTACCGGTCATCTTAAAAAAAAAAAATAAAATAATAATAATATACCATCAGGCAGCCCAAGATCAACACCCTGAGAGGAGTAAAAAGGACTTTCTTTGGATTTTAAAGGAAGAGGCACATCTGGTCGTCCGTGTGCTTACGGAGGGTGGTCAGGAAAGATTTTGTAAGAAGCATTTACTATAGGACTTGAAGAAAAGGCAGGGTATTGATAGGTAGAGAAGGAAAGAGCTGTTGAGAAGAGGGAGTTTTCCAGCTGGGATGTAACTGCGTGAAGGATAAGCAGGAGAAAGAAGGCTGCAAAGGCAGTTTGAGATTAGATCAGTGAGACCTTCCATGAATGCCAACTGAGAAGTTCGTACTTAATTGAGTGCCACATTTTTGAGCAGGACAGGGACATAATGAAGTGTGCTTTAGGTGATTCATATGTCAGCTAGTGGATTGGCTGAATGGAGGAGAGAAAGGCAGGGAGACTGCAGCATTTTGACTGCAATGACCTGGTGAAAGAACCTGTGGGCCTGCTGCCGCCCCCAAGGCTGTGGGATCCTAGGCCTCAGGCCGTTTGGATGGCAGGGCCATGCCCCAAGAGGAGTCAGTGTGCAGTGATGGGAACTGGGCATTGGGAGAGGGCTCAGGTGGGCCAGGCTCCTTCCTGAGCCCCTGCTGGGGCATCTGTTGCTGCTGCTTCTGCATTGGGTTATCCTGGGGTGAGAACACTGTGCCTTGTAGGGCTGCAGGAAGGTAGGCCCTGGAAAGTGCTTCTCTGTACCTACCTCCTGCCTACCAGCAGGGTCTGGCACTGTGCTGGGGACAGAGGACATGAGTAATAAATATGTAAAGTGAAGGATAGAGCTTTGGCTCAACTAAGACATCAAGTGGCTATAGGAAGCCAGCAGGAAAGTTCTAGAAAACAGAATAGCTAAGACTGCAAGGAAAGTGTAGTTTGCTTGATTTTCATCCTTCCTATACCGCTTACTAGCTGCATGATCTCGGCTGCTTCTGTTCAGTGGGGATAATAATAGTACCTGTTTCCCAGAGTTATTGTGAGGCTGAAGTAAAGTAAAGTATCCACAGCACTGGAATAATGTCTGACACAAAGTAGCTTTCAAGAAATGTTAGTAATTTTTACAATTGATTCTGAGTGGTGGGGATACAGGGTTTCTTTCTCTTGCTTCTTTACACTTATTTCTTACTTGGCTAAGCAGGAAAAAATGAAGTAAAGAGGGAAGAAAAAAGAAACTCGTGATAGAAACATGCTTGGAGGGGCAGCCAGAGAAACAGACACTCAGAAACATTTTCCCAGCCCCAGAGCAGGGAAAAGGGTCTGTCCCCACAGGGGACAGAGTGTGGCGCTTGGGAGCGCGGCGGCCCTCCCGCCGAGGGTTCGGATCCCATATAGAGACCGGTCCGCTCACTGGTTGAGCACGGTGCGGGCGCGACACTGAGGGTCGCGATCCTGTTGCCGGTCACGAAAAAAAGACAAAAAAGGGGGGGGAAAATCCTTCATTCATTGAGTGCTTGATAGGTGCCAGAGTTTTTATATGTTACTACTGATCACCACCACAACCCTGCAAGGTAAATATTATTACCCTGGGCCAGCCCGGTGGCGCACTGGAGAGTGCGCCGCTTGGGAGTGTGGCGGCGCTCCCACAGAGGGTTCGGATCCCACGTACAGACCGGTTCCCGCTCACTGGCTGAGCGAGGTGTGGGGGCAACACCGAGGGTTGCGATCCCGTTGCCAGTCCTGGTCCGGTACGGGCGCAACACTGAGGGTTGGGGACCCGTTTCTGGGCAGTAAAAAAGACAAAAAAGAAAAAAAAAAAAAAGAAAAGATGACCGGTAAGGGGATCTCAACCCTTGGCTTGTTGTTGTCAGCACCACGCTCAGCCAGTGA